>NW_010288444.1:0-20766 GCF_000700745.2 Antrostomus carolinensis | reverse complement strand
CCACCACTCCCACGTCCTTCTCTTCAGAGCTTGGAAGAACTTTCCAACAGCAGCAAAAGAAGCAAAAAGCTCACGTTATAAAAGCCTTTAAGAGGACTTAAAACATACTGAAACTTTTTGCTGAAAAACCAGGAGAGTGAGGAATGTGTTGACGTGGCATCAGCAAAAATGTTTTGCTGGTTTTCTGTAGGATCATTTCGGATGAAGCCATTTTTAGCCCTTTGCAGATATCAAGCCCACCACCCCCCCCCAAGTTCACATTGCAAGATAAAGACTGACATTGGCATGTGTTCCACCAAAAAATACCCCAAATATACCTTGAGAACAGGAAGTTTTGTGGCCTGCACCAGTTTGCAATAAATTGAGGCTAATGCAGACTGATGGGATGAGTCACCCACGTGAAATATAAAGTGGAGAGTTTATTTAAAACCTCGCCAGATGAAGTTTAGCGCACGGACTTGTTGAACAGATGCAATATTCAGCTTGACTCAATGTCTCTTAACATTCCTAAGAAAAGAAACGCTACTTTCTGTTTGTCTACGTTGCACAGATTGCCCCAGAAAGTCCCATTAATTTAGAAATTAAAGTCTCAGACCAAGGAAGCTCCTGTGGTTGGAACCACTTTGATGGCCAGAGCTGAGCCTTCAGAAAAGCTCCTCTCCAGAGGTCTGCACATCCCATTTCCTACCAGATTTTATGCCAGTGAAACTTTTCTTAGGAAAGCTGCTAGGGCACAGATAAAGTCTGGTTTTGTACAGCTACTCAAGCAGACCACGCTTTGTTTGTAAATGCATTTTGGTAGAACATAGGACAAGAGGGAAAACTGGAACTGATAAATCGACTTTACGATAGATCATCACTTTGGAAAACGCTTGAAAAACAAACCCTCAAGTGGAAAATACAGCGCAAAAGCCTAATCACAACCAGCATGCCAGCACGGGGAGGCAATTTGTCCTTAGCTTCCCCTGTTCCAGGCAGCAGCAAAGCCAGGCAGTGTCTTTCCCCACTGCTGAGGAGTCCAGGGGGGCACAGCATTAGGAACTGCTGATAGAAGCGACCCGTATGTATGTCACTGAGCACTCCTAGTGTGAAAATGAGCCAATACCACATGAAATTAGTCCATAATTATCCCATTTTTCTAAACTGCCTACCTCACAGCCCGTGTTACACCAAACATGGATCACAAGAGAAAACTGAGGCAAAGATAAAACTCTTTTCTATCCACGATCAGTAACCACAAGCACTTATAAGCAGTAAAATAAATATATTCATATACACGATGCCAATCAGCCCCAAAACCAACAGCAAGCCCAGAAAGCACAGTTAACATCTGCTATTTCACAGGATTGGGCTTTGGAGGGGGAACCAGCGTGGGCTGCAGAGGTCCCAGAAGCTGTATGCAGGAGCCAGAAGCAGGACCAAAGAGATTTGGGATGAGGACAGCTCAGCTCAGCCTGAACCTTCCAGAATATTTTAGTAGACATGAAGGCAGAAATAATGTAATTAAAAAACAGCCATGCTGCCCTCAGCAAGAGGGGGTGGGAAGGTGTAAAGCATCGTATGGTAAAATGAGCAATCCAGGTGGCATGGGACAGACCCTCATCTTGGGTCCCAAGGGGTAGAAGTGCTGCTGAGAAGACACATTTGGCAATTTTCCTACCTGGGAGCTTCCTGGGTAGTGGCCACGAGTAGCGGTGAGGAGCAACATCCAGCACATTGATTTTCAGAGGGGCTTTACAGGGATGACCTTGACCCCAGAACCAAGGTCCAGCCTAGGATCTCCGAGCTCACCCCAACCAATGGGACATCTCACCTGCCCCAAAGCCTTCGGACGAACCCCCCACACCCCCAGGCACCGCGCTCTCCCCATCCCTCCCTCTCCCACCTTACCCACAGCCTCAGCCGCTCTCCCCCATCTGTCCCATCTCCTCCCGCACCTCACGGCCGCAGCCACTGATGCCGGAGCCAGTTCCTCCGGAGCTCGTTAGCCAGTTTCTGGTTTCCTGTCATCATCTGAATCACCAACCCCAACATCCGCCGCTCGGCTGGACAGCCCCTCGCCGGCTCACGAGAGGGACCCAGGGGTGACGCTGACACAAAGCCCCCGGGCAGCCTCTTGCAGGGGTGAGCTGGTTTATCTGCCGCTGGGAGAGGAAGAGGTGAGGATGGCGAGGAACCACGCATGCCACCAAGGTCCCTTCCCAAGCAGCCCTTGAGTTTCAGATGTGGCTGGTGCCCCCCAAAAAATTTGGGTTTCCTTTTAGTAAAGAGCCTTTGCAGGATTTAACATGGCACACTGGAAGTGGCAGATGCTGACTGGAAAAACTCACAGCAGATAAAGCAAACAGCAAGTCTTCTCTTACTTTTTATGGAAAAGACGATATCAAGTCTCAAAGGCAGCAAATAGCCTGAGGTCACCATTGCTAATGGCCAAACCTGGAGCTCCTGTCCAGAGCTGTAAGAATAAAACTATTTCTTATGCTTCAGCATTGACAGTTTGCAGACATCGGGCACAACTTTACTATACTCTTAAAAAAAAAAAAAAATTAAAATATATATAGTAGTTCATTAATTTTTTTGTGCTTGAATAGAATAAGGATGGCTTATGAATTCTTATAAATTTACCTACTGGCTTAGAGCTCCATCACAGCACATGAAATATGTATCCTGCTCTAGGAACAGGAAGGTCTGCACAGGCACACAGCAGCCCTGGAGAGTTGGAGCTACCAGAGTGCAACAGCCGGGCACACACAGAATCACAGAGATTGGAAGGGACCTCGAAAGATCATCCACTCCAATCCCCCTGCCAGAGCAGGAACCTAAATGAGATCACACAGGAAGGCGTCCAGGCAGGTTTTGAATGTCTCCAGAGAAGGAGACTCCACACCCTCCCTGGGCAGCCTGTCCCAGTGCTCTGTCAACTGTGAACAAAACAACATTTCACGCTGCCTCTCACCAAGGCTCTGGAACACCTCTTACATACAGCCATGGAAAACACCCCATAAAGGGAAATTTTGTTAAATTTACATTAGGGCACTCAAGCTGCCACAGCCAGTCATCTCCATCCATCTCTCTCCATGACAGAAAGTGATTCTTCTATCATAAAAATGATAAAATAGCCAACTGCTCACAGCTTTTGCAACGCTGGGATGAGAACTTTGCTATCAAGCTTTCAGAGGAAAGGTTGCTTTGGAAAAGACGGTTAACCACAGCATGTGCAAACACAGCTAGACTTTCTCCAGCATTCTAACCTGAGGTGCAAATACAATCACTTGCATGCACCTTCCAGAGCTGTTCCCACATAAAATCCGGGTGCAGAAGCCCATCTTGAAATCAGGATGTATAATCTGAACCAAAGACAACCAGTTTTGAATTGCTTGCCTGGTTTCTGGCTGGGCTCTGCACAAGGAACACTATAGAATGTGAAACGCTCCTCTGACTGCTAACACAGTTGCTATAAAATTGGCGTTTCCAGCAGAGCTCTCAGCTATGAAGTAGTTTATTTATTAGGGACTTTCTACCAGTTTGTGGGTTTTTTAATGTATTTAAATAGAAGCTGAGAACAAAAATTTTACAAAAGATTTCTTTTCTAGCAGAACTGATGCTCTGAATACGCTGGAGACAATGACAGTTTGTCTTTCATATCAGAAATCTATTTCATCAGGAAGAGCCACTGCTAAAAGGGACCCATGTGTTTGCTTACAGGTTCTCTGATGGGTCTCACGGCTTCAGAGATGACTCACTGCTGCGGTACGGACGTTACCACAGTTGGCACAAGCTACAGCAAAGGCACCTTCTGTTCATCCCAAACTGTCTCCTGGAGCAATGCACACGAGGATCAGCTTCTCCCGAGCTGGCAGAGGCTGTCGCTGTGCTCAGGGAGCAGCACCAGGAGCAAGGATGGTGCAGAGCAGCGGGGTCACCCCCAGCGTGTTACAACAGCTCTTGGGTAGAGCGATGCCCGTTGAAGACATCAGTCCTTTTGAGATATCAACCACCCCGATTCTAACTTTGATTAGGAGGTAACTCTGCAGCAATACAGACAGCAGGAGAGACACCATCTCCCTTCTTTGTATTTCTCATACAAAGGGCTCAATGTAGAGTTTTGGGGTGAGAACCCTCACCCTGAGCACCCACCAACACAACCATGAGTTCTGCTCTTTGCCAGGACAGACCAAGCGCCCTCCCCGACACACAGACAATGACCCCTCAGACATCAAATCCAGCTCATCACACCAAGTTCTATCCTGTGTCTGTCCTCTCCCTCCTGTGCCTCATCTACACCTGCTGCTAGAAACCATTTCTGGTCTGATAAAAGGTCAAAGACAGAGGAGCATCATGCTTTTATCTGCGGCAATAAGTTATATCAAATACCCCACTACAATTTCATCTTGCCATGTCCTTTTCAAGCCTCACCCATTTCAGCTTGGTTTTGTTTACCCCCCCCCGCCCCCAACAAACACACAGCATCTACTCCTCCAGTCAGACTTACCTGGTAACCAAAACTATATATATATATTTCTTTTTTTTTTTCCTTTTAATACACAGCTAATCAGCTGTAGAAAGATCTCTATGGGCCCAGAAAGGTTGTGAGACTCCCATCCTCCACCCTCCCCAGTTTACCTGTTGGTGCTGGGAGACTGAATGCCCTGGGGACTGGTTTACATCCTTTCAGAGAAAGGTGGGGTCTGCACAAAGAGCAGCTGGTTTTGCTTGAACCAGGTGTTATGACTAACGCTGATCAGAAATTAGCAGTGAAACAACGATTAGAAATCAATGTATCATCTAAACTCGACCTTTCTGCAGAAACAGACCCAGTGCTGGAAGTTTTGAGGAAAGGTTTCTGAGCTCCAACAGGCTCTGCCTCTCAAAGCTCATGAACTTTGTGAGTCAAGTGCTGCCTACTTTGCAGGACACCAGCACTCAGATCCCCCTTTGCTTTGGGACCAGAATAAGCACACATCTCATCCCAACCACTTAAGGACTGGTTTTTGCCCAGTTTTCAAAGCAGCTTTAATGAAAACCATATCTCAGAGGCAATTTTCTGATGTGCTAAAGCGGGGCAGGCACATTTGTGTAAAGACAAAGAAACGGCTTTCCTCTGGGCTGTAGCTGCGTGAGAGTTTCCCCAGCTAAAGGGGAAGTGCCACCTCCTCCCCTGCCCCAGCTGCATGCCCCACTGCAAATCTGATCTCACCCAGCTGAAACCGAAAGCAGCTCGGGTTGGAGCTGAAGATACATACATGCTGCTACCACCCAGTGGAAAGACAGCTCACAGCCAGGATTGCTGGGTGCTTGACAAAAATCTGGCCAAGTAAGGTTTGCCAAGATTAGTCCTGTACATCCCTACGGTGTAATAAAGCTTCTTCACATTCTTACCCTGCTCAGTTCATCCTTGTAGACACCGTAATTCTTAAATTTGAACAGAAAAACCCTAGAAGGTTTGAACGCTTTTATTTGATTTTTTTTTTTTTTATACAGCGATATAAATTATACAGATTGATTACAGTACAGATTTTGCAGGGGTTTGTAGAGGTACTTAGTGATTTTTTTTGGTTTATTTAAAAGAAAGAGGCAGATCTTGGAAGCACGGTGACATGAACGAAACAATTTCATCGTAGGAAGCAAATCCCTACTGTGCTGAACGCTAACCTGGCTGAAACCTACTGCGTGGCAGCGTTGCTGGCAATTAACATACCCAGAACATCAACCCTGGGATACTCCATAGAGCTTTCACAAGAATTTGTGAGCTTACAGGCAAGCAGGTTGTTCCTGTAACAGCACTGAAGGTCCTTAAAGCCCTTGGATGCACTTTGCTGCAAAGGGGACAATAATGAAGCTAAAATGATCCTGCCATTGAGCAGGCAACGTCACGGAACAGCGCCGCTGCAGCTATCGAAAAGGAAACCAGAAAACACTTTAGATTGAGTCACCCAAACAGCTCCAGTAAGATGAGGAACGTGATCTCAGACCTAATAACCGCGACACCACGCGCGCAACCCCATCTCCCATTTCGCGTGCCCATCGAAGCTCTGGGTTTAAGTGAGCAGACACAGGAACCAGCAAAGCTCCTTTGCAATCCCTAACGCCCAAGATCGGTGCAAGCCCTGCACCTATAGCTTTGGTCATGCGTTTCTCCAGTTAGTCCAGAACATATAATGTCATCAGGATATTGCTATTACTGATGTGCATCAGGCTTGTGAGGCGAGGGTCTGGCACTGAAGGGTTAAATCCTTTCAGAAAGCAAGCTCAAATATGATTACACCATTTTAAATGCTTCTAATCGGTTTGGTTTAATACCGATATAGTGAGTGGTATCACAAAACCAGAATAAATCACAGACTACGTAGATAAAATATATGCACCCAACAGAAGATGGCCCTCTGCCAATATACGTGATTCCTTGAAATCCTGCAGTGGCTGAGTGGCATCTGAGAGGAGGGATTCAGCCACCAGACGAGGAAATTCCACTCTTAGCTGAAAATCAAATTCCTCTTCATCCACAGAAACTCTCCTTTCTAAAAATTCAAGACAAGCATCGCCTCCAAAATTGCATCCCAAGAATCCAGTCCAGAGAGGTGCCCTTGGGAACTACTGAGCCAGAACATGCCAGGATACGTAGGCACAGCCCCATTCCTACAGAGCCTGCGCTCCTCTGGCAGCGAAACACAGAAACCATCAGTATGTAAAACAAACTTCACACGAATTTAAAGTCGCTCACAGTTAACAGCTTATTGCCCGTGCTCTTGCTGTGAGCTAGCGTGAATAATCGTGAGATGTACTTCCACACGCTGAGAAGAACATCGGTGTGGAAAACCAGTGATCTATACCCAGCTTGGAGCAAACTGGAGACATGCAGCCTTTGTCCAAAACACGCTCCAGGTGAGTGGGGACGCCTGGAAAGCGCTCGCTCCAAAGAGCTTTTGTTCAACGCAGCCAGTGGGACAAGGGCTGCTACACGCCAGAGCTCCGACAAAGGGGTCGCACACCCATTTCAAAAGGTGCTGGCTTGATGATGAAATCTTTTCTACCAAAAAAGGAGGGGTTGCAGTATCACAGGATTTGTTCTAAAATTCTCAAGGTATCTTTTCTGAAGACAAGTCAGCAGCTAGTACTACAGGTAGCAAACGCTCCTACTATGTGCTAAAGTCAGGATTGAAACTATAATACAATTCATAAGACAAGTTGAAAAATCCTAGCATTATCCAAAACTGCCCTGGGCCAGCGAGTCTTGGCCACAATCACTCTCCATCACAACCAGCTCTGGGACAACAGCAAAGCTTCAGAAATACAGTCAACACTGGAGACTCTTAGTAAATGCCAGGACAACTCAGTAGCAGGTTAACACCTTGTTGCTACTTCAGAAAGGCAAGTGAGCCTCCCTCGAGGGCATGAATCCAACTCAGCTCTATCGCCAGCCCATCATTTGAACATGTGAACACTCCTCCACCTCATTCTCCAGAACAACATTCATGGCCACAGGCACAAAGAGCCCCCACGGGTGCTGTCACAGACACACACAGTCTACTGAGTTGGCAACACACCAGTGCCAGCACTGGGCTGCTGCCATTAGCAGACTGGGATTAGCTCTCCCAGGACTGCCCCTGGGTTTGGGAGCTCAGTGGGGTTTGTTTTTTGGTGGCTGACATAGGAGTTTTCCAGCATGTTAGATGCACGCTGCTTCCTCCTGCCTCTGTCAGAGACACACCAGCCTTCACCTGCAACCCAACTGGAGACAACCCAACTGGATAAACACAACCCAACAGGAGAAACACAACCAAGCACTTCCCACAGTAGCAAAGCGGTGCCGTGCCTTAATTCAATTTCCATTCCAAAATCTGTCTGCTCCATTCCTGACTTCAGTTTTATTTATTTTTTTAAGTTCAAGCTTGAAGACAGCTCTGCACAGCTACCAGAAATAACTTGGTGAGGACATGAATAGCCACAGAGGGAATGAGCCATTTGTTACCACTGCTGGTAACCTCCTTGGTCTGGGCTTTGCCACGCCAGGTTTAGCTTTGAGCTGCAGGTAAAATTAAGCATTACAGTTTAAGCCTTAACTGCTTTCTTTTCTGGTGGGAGAGGGGGAAATAATCTTGCTTCCTCCTATGAAATTTAAATGCCACATCCATGTATTAAATATAGTTTTGTCAACTGTTGACACAAGCTGGTTTGATATGCTGCTGTGTAGGAAAATGCTAATCAATGACATTTTTGAAGGGGGGAAAAAGAAAAAAGACTGGAGGAGTCTGACCCTAAGCCATACAGGAAGCATAATGCAGAATGTTCCAAAGAAACCAGGCAATGCAGTAATGTTTGCATAGGAAAAATTAATTAAAAATTAAGAATTAATTAATTAAAAAAATTTAAAAAATTAAAAGCTACTGGGATTAGGATGCATTCACTAGTGGGAAACCTGGACCAAACAAATCCTAGGACATACAGAAAAATATCTATAGGACTAAGATGAGCTATTTTCCATCAACCTTTCTCACAAATCAGTGTGACTTTCCTCCATGCAGTGTGATGAAATTATTGCTTCCAACCTTCAGAAGGTTTGAAAGACCAGCTATGAGCCTTGTGGCAGCAGCTGAAGGACATCTCTGCCCAACTAGCCCTACTCCAACATCCAAACCACAGGTTATTACTGGTTATTATTCATGTAGGACAGTCAGGTGGTAACACACACAGTGCATCAGAACAGGATTTGGATTCTCTGCTCAAGCTGTCGCTAGA
This sequence comes from Antrostomus carolinensis, assembly GCF_000700745.2. Taxonomy (NCBI): domain Eukaryota; kingdom Metazoa; phylum Chordata; class Aves; order Caprimulgiformes; family Caprimulgidae; genus Antrostomus; species Antrostomus carolinensis. The sequence continues at coordinate 12,030 of NW_010288444.1, read as the reverse complement.
GCAGGTCTAAAGACAAAGTGGGTTGAGTAGCTGGAAGGCAGGAACACTTTCCATCCTTTCATGCTATGGAAAGAAGTAAAACCAGCAGGAAGGTCAGAGCTTGTTTCCTCAATAAAGAGGCTCTCCCTCTTTGAACTGTCCATGCAACACACATACACTGCAAAGACACGGGGCAACAGCCTCAGTGACAGTTACGCCTCACAGGAAACAAGTCAGCTGAAAAAGTTGGGAGAAGCTGTGCAAGACAGCAGCAAGCTGATCCATTTACTCTGTCTCACCACAGAGACTCCACACTAAGCTGATCCCTACTCTGACAGGAAGGACACACATTTTGCCCCATACCAGGCAGGGGATTCCAGTCAGAGGGCAGCATTTCCCAGCTTGTGGGAAATGGCAGGAAGAGCTGTAACCTGTGAGCAACAGCACCTCCAAACTCTGCCTGGCAGCCTGAGCAACGTAACTGAAGTTACACTGAAGCCACAGGACAAAACTTGGGCTCGCTTCCACTGGTACCCAATTTTTACTTCACTTTGTCCTGCATGTTCCAGCACTTGGTTAGATTAGATTCCTCACCTTTATCTTTTCCTCCTCCTCCTCCCTTATTTATACAAGGGTTCTGGCACTGCTTCCCCATAAAATTTAAGGAAGCAAGTTTCCAAATTAACACAATGTTTGAAAACTAAGTGGGGGGGGGAGGAAGCCCATGCTACAGCAGACTCAAATAAAGACCAATGTTAAATATTACTTAATGTTTTTCTTTTATTTAAAAGATCATTCACAAAATACCATATCCATAAATTTATTTTGTTATGAAGCAGAATGTGTTAAGTGTTTGGAATTATTTTCCTTTTTTTTTTCCGTTTTTGTTTTTACATTTAAAAGTCAACTGTCTTGACTAGAGGTGAGTTTTTATATGGGAATTTGTTCTTAAAATCTTTTCCACATTGAAAATGTAAAGAGGTCAATTATTGGTTTGGAATACAACCACACAAATGCATGTCTGTCTTAAATTAACTATTAGTGTTAGACAAATGGTTCTTATCTCAGAAGCAGATTAAGTGACAGGCAGAAGGAAGGAAAGAGTAGTTCTGTGAATTGCTGGGACTCTGACATTACAAAGGTAACTTTAGGGGAGAAATTCATGACTAGCAGTGATGCTGTAGTGAAGCAGCCATGCTTCCAAACTCCTCTTGCAAGTACTCTGGTGTGCTGGCTGTTTTATCTGAGAGCTGTCAGCAAGAGTGTTAGGGGCCCAAGTTTTTCCTCATGCATTGGACATAGCCACACTTCAGGTTTTGTTTTTAAACATTAATGATCTCTCTCTCCTTCTACTCCAGCCTCCCCTCCCTCCTCCCACACAACACCGGCAAGATCAAGCGAAGAGAGATGCAGCAATTAGAGATGCTTTTCACCCAAAACTTCTACATGAAGAGAATCTATAGCAGAATGATTTCTAATCTGCCCATTTTCAAGGTATTCTGAAAGCAGAGGTCTTTAAACTGTACACCACTGGGCAAAGAAATATAGGGGATAATGGCGATTACATACTGCATGGCAAAGTATACACTCCTTAAACAAAAATAAAGTAGTCAATTTTATTTGTAGAAATTTCATTTAAAAATTTACCAAACATGTAAAACCCAAAAAAAAAAGTAAGCAGAAAGAGCCAGTGAGCAGTTGTGCTCAAACAGGCACATTTTTGCAGCGCTAACCTTGAGCTCAGAGCTCTAGCATCATACCATTTGGAAGTCAACAGCCAACCACCACCAACAGAAGTCTGCTGGCAGATGCTTTATCCATACTGAGTCCACCACCTATTCACCAGGCTTCTTGTCAGCCAATTTTAATTGTATATATTAAAAGTGATAACTTCCTGGTAACCTGTGTGAAAGGGCAGTCATCCCCCTTCATTTTATAAGGGGCTCTGCTGTATACAGTAACTCGATCATCAATTGTCATAAATGGTATTTCACTACTTGGTTAGAACTGTAAAATTTCTCTGTTCAACTCATCTGGACTCTCCAGTTTTCCTCTTCAGAGCCACAGCAATACAGATCAAGACATGCAGGTCAGAAGAGGAGCACTGAGGAAGTAAAAGGAAACAATACAAGGCAAGAACTAAGTCTAACCTGTGCTTCTAAAGTAAAATAAATCCAGAAAGGGAAAAAAAAGTTGAAGCAGCACCTTTGTCCAGAGACCTCCAACTCGTGGAAGCGGCTACACTGCCTTATCTACTGGCAACTGTGCTGCTTGGAAGGAAACAGAAGAGGGAAACTCAGCACAAAGCGGGCACTAGATACAGCAAAGCCAAGAACGTACTAAAAACCACTTGTTAACAGCTGACATGCATTCACAAGCTCTGTATTTTCGGTTTCAAAGAGGACAAATGCCAGATGGCAGGAATGGTAAACTGCAGGGTTGACATTCCAGCAGAGCTAGTCACTCTGTACTGTCTCGCTTTTTCTCCCGCCTCCCCATTCCCTCTCAACCCCAAACTCAGTCGTGCTCTTTTACTACTTCCTCTCGGGGCTTGGCTCCACCAAAGATAGCAGAGTTTGGGTTGGCTACTTGATTGAGGGGGGTAGCAACTGTTCGAGGTTTGAGCTGAAGTCGGGGCCGCTGTGCTCTTTCCTCTGAAAGAAAAAACATTAAGGTTTTAAGATCTCTCTGTCAAGAGTACTAGCTTTAACCTGACAAAGAAAGCACGAGTCTCCTTCATGAAGACTGGATTACAGAAGAGATAAGAAGTTTACCTTCTGTTGGCTCTCTGAAGTCCATGGAAGATCCACGAAGGGGAGGCCCATCTCTGAAGCGACCAGTACCACCACTTCCCATTGAGGCACCTGGTGGTCGCCGGTCTCCAGGGCGGGTTCCTCTACCCCGACCTCCCAAGAAGTCATCATCTTTGAATCCTGAAGATGGAAGACAGTTAATTTAAAGAGCACAATTTCCAATGCTTTGAATCTAGATTTTTTTTATCTGGATGACTAGAAAACCTTCCAAGTCACTGCTGTCAGTCCAAGGTGACGCACTGAGAGCCTTTGTCTGTAGACAGATTGCTTCGCAGATCTCTAACACCTTCTAGAAGAGTTACACAGATTCCATTTAAAACCAAATATGCTATGCCAAGTTCAGAAACAGCTTTATCCACCTAGAGGCTTATTGGAGTATGGGAGAGTGGGTCATCGAGTGAGCTTAAAATATGAGCTTCAGCTGCAACTTCAGATTGTTAACACCATGAGCTGAATTCAGAGACAACACTAGAAGTACTCAGAGTACTTCTGTAGCCAGAACATCACACTGGCTACAGCCTCAGTGTGAAATCTGCAGGAGCAGAGCAAATGGAAAAATAGCTAGGGAACAGTGAAATACACAGTCCCTATAGAACAGAGCTTTCGAAAAGCAGAGCAAAACCCCAAGGCTTTTCAGTTCTACTATAGTGAGGAGGCATTTACTAGACTAATGTAAGAGCTGGAAAAAAACCCAATTCATACTTTAAATATGAGACTGATTGCATTTCTTCAGTTTATGTATAAAAAAAATACCAAGAACTGTCACTAGCCAGAGTTCCAGTCCCACTGACAATATCCTCAAGCATCTCTCCAAGTCCCCATCTGCATTCAGTGGGAGGGGGATACTTCAAGCTAGCAGCACACCTAAGGGGAATATACTCAGTTTTTCAGAAACTGCCTGGAAGAGAAAGTTGTTTTGCTCCCATTTGAGATTTTTCCTTTCCACTTCAGTATTTGGCAGTTACAGAACTGTCCCTTACTCCAGTGCCAAGCAACCATCTTTAAAGACTTGATCCAGAGTAAGGCTGTACAACCTGAGAAGAAAAGCATCTGTAGCAACTAAAACTTAAATGCTAAACTTTTGTCTCACAAAGCATTCATCCAGCATCTAACAAGCTGAAATGCATCTGCATTTGGAGAAGCTGCCAAAAAAAGGTATAAAGCTATGACACCAGAATGCTTAGCTACCAAGGCAGGTTAAGTGCAGTGCTGTAGCAAGCTTCCTCTCTCCAGCACCATGCTTCCATTTCATGCTACTGTCAAGGGCACACTTTTGTTTCCACTCCTTCTACTTTGTCCATTCCACTCACGCAGAGACCAGACACTGCAAAGTTGCACTTGCCAGCATCTCCCCATCAGAAAATGGACCAAACCCACAATTTCAGAGGACAAAAGTAATTGTGTTAATGTCACCCTGGATTCTATTAGCTAGAAAATGACTGAGGTCAAGAGCAAACCCAGTGGTTCCATCACCACTCAGCAAGCTCAGTCATTTGCTGCAACTTGCATTACTGCGACAGGCCTAAAGGTTTAGGAACATTTTGCATTTTGAAGTGCTTTGGAACAGTAACACATCTTTGAAGAAGTCAGTTGCTTCAGGAATACACATATGACATCACATCTCCTTAAGAAGGTGAAAGCCTCTTGCTCTGAAATGATACAGTATCAGCTTTTCCACATGATCTGTCTGTTTCTGCTACTATTCAGAAATGTACTTGGCCTCATGTTTGAGAAATGCTTAAAACCCAGACACCACAGGTAACATTTGAACAAGTATTCTGTCATGTAGGATTGTTTCATAAAATTTACAATCAAGACTCTTTCCTCTGTTTAAGGCAATGGAAGAGTCCCCCTGAAGAATCCCACTGCAGCTGTAGGATGTCCAAAGTTGGCATACAGTAGATTTAATCAAAACAGTAACGGGGGCGAATGTAGCTGACAAAAATGAGAACATTTCTGTGCCTTTGAGGCTGCCTATCTGTATAAGTGTTAATACTGATACCAGAATTGAAGTCATCTCTGGAATCCCATCCACCTCCTCTGGATTCTCGGGAACCTCCTCCCATTCCTAGGAAAAAAGCCACAATTGTGTTCAAGTCTAAAGCTGTGGGAAAGACTGATCAAGGGGACACCAAACCAAAGTTTCCATCCTTCAATATCCAAAGTCACGCTGCTGGAAAATCCTTCTGTTTCAGGACTCCCAAGTTCCATTGCACAGGAACAAAAGATGAGTTTACATTAAACAAGATCAGAAAAGTTTCTCCAATACACATTAGACTGAAGCCTTCACTGAGTCTAGTTAAATTAGGCTTCTACTACAGCAAAGCCTGTTTTCACACTGGAACAGGAGAAGTCCAAAAGAAGTATTTCTATACTTGTGCTTATTTAGCTTAATCACTTTTCTCACATCACAATAAAATAGTAGCAGATCAGACTGTTGGGCTTATGATTGTCCTCTGCAAGATATTGTACATTACCAGGGGTGTTGGTCTCACTTCCTGGGTTAGGAGTGACAACACGTTCAGCTTTTGGACACAAAGCGCATCTATTCCAGACACTTCAGAAGCAGCAGCAGCTAGGTTAGAAATGTGTGTGTATATATCTATAAAATTTCTCCGTCCTACATAACCTTCACGTTTACCTGCATGCCTGGTTTCAGCATTAGTTAACACCAAAAGTCATAAAAACAACCATTCTATTTAAGAAACTATTTAGAAAAATGGAAGTCACCTCTGTCATCAGGCCCGCCACCTTTTCTGAAGCCAAAGCCACCCTTATCCTGTTTTCTGCCTTCTGCTATGTCCACTCGGAGTGACCGGTCACCCAAAAGCTGTTAAATAAAGAGGAAAATCTCTTCAGAACACACTATATGGGCTGCCAAGGCCTTTGAGACTTGTGCTTATCTTTTTTTTATTTCACAAATTAATTGCAAGTATACTTACTGCACCATCATACGTAAGAGCTTCCTTGAGTGACTCCACCTCATCGAACTCTACGTAACAAAATCCTGTAAGAAGAACTTCACAAGTTAATACCAGCACTTTAAAAGGCCTTTGTAAGAAGCTACTCTTCCTGCATATCTGCTAATAGCCTTCCTTCTCTTTCAAACACAAGCTATGATACGGTAAGTGCAAGATGAGCACAACTTGGAAACCAAACATCATTAAAGATGAATTCATTTACCTGTGCCCATTAATGATGGGGACAAATCCTGAACAGAACTCTGTATGGACACTAGGCAAATGCTAAGAGCCTGATTAATTGCCTTTACCAGAGGGTTCTCATTACAGATTAGATTTGATCTGTGCCTTTAGACAGTTATTTAACTGAATATTGACATTCAGTTACTAGTATTTTTAAACACAAAGCTGAAGTACCTGCTTGACCAGCAGTCTCTGTGTCATCACATGATTTAGTGAGTTTATTCCTTTTCTGAGACCCTCTGTCATTAGAGTTAAACCTTTTCCTCCTTTAAAAGTAACTTACAAATACACTCCCTTTCCACTGGCCAATTCCAATGGAAATTAGATTTGCATCCTATAAACCAATTATCTGAATGGCTTATCTACCTGCTTTTTCTACCTGTCTACTAAAAAAAAAAAACCAATCTGAAGCAATAGGAGTCTTCTGAACTAAAGACAGACTGTGGAAGTATTCAGCACTTAAGGTCATGGAACTTAAGTGGGTCAGACACTTGAGCTTTGTTACAATTCATACAAGACAAACAAAGTTTGGGAAAGCCCTTTCATGGCAGGACAAATATCTCTTGTCACTCAGATTAGTCTGTATCTTAAGATGATGGAACTAACAGTGAATCTCATTGAAATGAGATGTTTATTTGCTAGTGAATGAGAAACTTGCATAAATCAACATAAAAAGTGCGGATTAACAAGCTAACTGCACTTTAGAGACTGAAGTTCCCCATCAAAGTGACTTTAGAAGTACCTAATTTTCTCCTACTGGTTAGCCATCTACAATTAGAACTCTGAACACCCACCTTTAAATTTGTCTGTTTCCTTGTCTCTGACTAGTCGCACGCTCCTTACACTGAGATCCTTGAAGATGGCATCTATGTCTCCTTGAACAGTGTTGAAGGGTAGATTTCCCACATAGGCTGTGAAAGGGGGTTCTGTGGGCAGCTCTTTCTGTTTGCGGGGACCAAGGCCACCACCACGAGACCTGTTGAAAGAAAGCATGGTATCTCTTGAACTTGACTCCCAACACAGCCAGTGATATAGAACCTAGCGCTGCTCAGGTGCTGCTTTGTTTATTGGAAGTGGATTTCTCCACAACTTTGGTTAGTTTTTCTATCCCTTTGCCTGTACCTGCTACCTCCACTATCACCCAACTCCTTTCTAGTATTACCTGATGCATTACTTCAGTGGGAAAACAAACAATTTATTTAAATACATTCCAGGTGAACTCAGGAATGAAGTGATCAATGAACTTTTTTCTCATCCCATAGCCCATTAAGAAAAGCAATGCAAATTTATCTCTACTGTCTATTCAAAAACATTACTTCTGAAAAAAAAAAAAAAACCCAAACCACATCCTAGACTAGATTTTAAGAATAATTTACAGCAGTGAAGAAATATTTGCATGGCACAGGCTCATCAGCTTATCCTGAAATTAAGCTGGATCAAATGCTTTAACTAAAAATTAAGTATATTATCAACATCCACTCCACAATCACCTGAATTATTTCAGCAGCATTTAGCTTAACAGAAACAACTTCTCCTAACTCTGAAGTTATTGTCATAACTGTCATATCTGGACTGGAATGCTTTGAGTTCAACACAGAATAAAAACACTTGGTTAAGTAAGATGTTTTACGGCAGAGAAACTCATTTCAGTGCCATTTGGATGTACACTTCCTCCTTTGTGTCTCAGGAATTGCAGACTGAGTTAAACCAGGTTGTCTTTTCCCTCAGTCTCAGGTAACTCTATTGGCATGGGTTGCTGAGGAACTGGACTGCACGGGGTAAACTCTTCACTGTGTTAATGTAACACATTGGTGTGATAATTTCCTGTAGATCCTTATCTTCTAAAGATAACTTTGATCTCCCCTACAGAGAGCAGGATTTGTACTGCAGGCACAACACCACCTTAAGTTATAGCTCCTGCACTTCTAGACCACAGGATGCCACTGGTTCCAACACCATTTGTCCCACCTAAGCAACCTCTGATTCCTACTCTAACGGGGCTTTGCTCATGTCTGCTCCCTTTCCCAGAACCTTACTTTACATCTAAAAGCACAGTGGAACACAAACTGTACCAAACCAGAATTTGCTAGTGTGACACGGAATAATTAGGTTTCTTCAGAGTCTTACCTAAAATACAGAAAGTCAAATAATTTTATTATTTCCTTTTATTCTGCCTGGTTGCATTCAGCCAGAAAGTCCACTGGACAAGCAATGTACTTGCCTGGTTTTTTGTTGTTTTGTTTTTTTTCTTCCCAGAATAAATATTTTATTACATTTAAGTAAGATTCCTTAACTCTTTCTAGGTAAGCCTGTCATTTGTGCCTTTTTATGGTAGCAGCTCCAAGCAGGAATCATCTGCCACCAACACACACATGCTAGATGTACTTGAAACACAACCTACATATCTTTAATTAGTACCCACCCAGGTCCATATTTTAGCATTTTTGACAATATTCCTCATCTGCCTTTGTCTCATTAACAAGTCAGAGTCAAAAGCACACTGGAGAACTCAAACTGCTATAGGTGGGTGCTCTGTATGTACAGTAGAATTAGCTTTAGTCACAAGACTAAGTTTTAAGGAAGAACTCCAAAAAAGAAGAGTTGCTCTTCTGAAGAATTCTGTAATATGTAGAATCAGTTCCATGCCTCTGTCCTTAATTCTCATTTATGGCCTTACAAACAGCTATTAAAATATCACACATTTAATTTGCAGGGGAAAAAATAACCTAATTTTTTATGTTCTTATAGGAACATCAGAACTGCTTTGGCTGAGTTGAAAAGGAACATTTCCTCCTTCTACACATTCTCATCACATCCTTGAACTGCCAGTCATCTCATCCAGGGAGCTGATTCACCTAAAAACTCACCCTGAAGTGGAATTCTCAGCCAGATCAACAAGGTGATCTGGGCGGCTGCAAAGAACATTTGTGCCAACACAGGAAGGAGAATGAAAGCAAAGCCTCCAACTCCAGCTTCCAACAGCAACCTCTACTCCAACCAATCCAGCTGCTTCTGAAGCCACACCCTCAAGTCAGCAATCCCCAGGAAAATTTCTTGAGCTACAGACAAACCTTGTTTCTCCCATAGCATACCAGAACTTCACAGGGTGTGTGTGTGGAAATCTATGCCCTACTGTGCAGTCCCTACTGGTGCCATCAGAAAATGAAGTATTCTTTTTAAATGTGATCCACTAAGGCCTCAGTTATCCAATATATAGCTATATAGTTGGTATTTCAGTCTCCATCTGAAGAATAGTCATTAACCAAGTTACAAACTAAGTTTCCTACAGAATCCAGGTAGAGCAACACAAAAATAAACTGTATTTACAATTCCTTATGTTTTTTTTTCAACACTGAAACAGCAAAATAAATTAAAAAAAAGTCTGACTTCAGTAACCAAACAATGAGACTGAAAAAAGATGCTCTCAGTTGTAACAAAATAGGACAAAAGTCAACTATAATTAAAAACATATCTGAACTAAGTGAACTGGGTCACATCAAGGTGTTAAAACAATATCTGCATTTCCCACTCAGTGTCACTTTTGCTCAGACACAATTAGGTAATAATTATGTCATCTTAATGTGGGAATCTGAAACACAACTATTTGATTTCTCTTCTTTTTCCAGAAGACCAAAGCAGAAAGCTGAAGAGGAAAGCTTGCTTCTAGCAAATGCAGAAGCAAACGGCCCTATAATTAGACTCACTTTTTGGTGGACTGAGTTAATGACATCGTAAGGCCATATTGGGGTGAGAGAAGAACTAAGCTATCATTTTGAAGCTAGTTTAGTTATTATCTTCAGAAAACCAGATCTGTCCAAAGTTCAAAACAAAGAATATTTGGAAAGCTATTATTTGAGTTTAATAGCCTTTCACTAAGGATCAAAACAATAGCTCAGTATTTATCTTTCTGCACAGCACAGAGACAACAGCCAAACTGGATTCCAATGTCAGTGCTTCACCAGAGGCAGCGGAAGGCTCAGCAGGGTAAAAGTTTTGTCAAGAGTCTCCGAGACCACAACTTGAAATACAGACCCAACTTATTCAAGTACGTCTCTACAGTAGGCATCAGATGACCTCAACAAAAAGCTTACCCAAGCTTAAAAATTAGGAGACATTCATTAACACTAAATGGGTAAGAGACAAGACAGGATCCAAAATGCCAGAAGTGTAAAGCCATGGAGCTCTCCATCCTCACCCACTGGTGCAGCACCTCAGCAGATGTAAGGTGCCCAGCATAGTTAAGCCCATAGTTAAAGCCACACCTAAGTAAACAGCCTACCAGCAAGCTGGGAGTGATAAATACTCACTCTTCTTCAACTCTGAGAAGCTCTACACATGTTCAATTTCAACTAGGCCTCAGCATGCTTAGTCACAGGTTTTTGTGTCAAATTTGGGGCTCCAAAACACTTACCAAAAAGCACTTAGAGAAAGCCTTTTGTTATTGATGTCAGCAGTATGTTCTTCTAGAATAAAGTGACTTTTGCATACCAGAGCATTATGCTTCAGCTCCTCATCAGCACTACCAGACATCTCAGATGTAGCAAAATCCCCCGTTTCATCATTTTCTGTTGCTCTTCCATCATAGTTTTGAAGAGTGTGAGAAAGATGCAGACACCTTACATATGTTAAAACTTGTTGGGCACTACTGGTGATCTGTCACACTTAAATCCCATGCTCAATCTCTACACAGACCAAACGTTATGCAAAATGCAACTTCGACATAAAAACTATTATATCCCATCTGAGCTTACGCTATTCTTGCAGTCCCAGAGCACCTAAAAATGAGTAGGAATCACTTTAAGTTAACATGTGATTCTTTAATCAGAACCTCCAAGAAAAAAACAGTCATGTTTTCATTATGCTACACATATTACAGAACTTTATATAATGCACAGAGACCTGCCAAGGTCAGAAATCATTAGTTAGCTATTAGTAACTTCTTAGTAATAATGATAAATTAGATGCAAATACAAGATGCACTTTAATATTAGTAGCATCTGAGGCTCAAACTACAGCTAATTCAGAATAAGTACATTTTCTCATCTGCAAAGGCATCTACTAATCAGCAGGATGCCTTCAGTTCACCAAAACAAGTATCCACATCTTGCCTGAGAGCAAGTTAAGTACTCTATTAAAGAAATCTGAATATGAAGGTAACATTTTATCTTTAATTTTACTACTTCTCAGACTGTACAGTAACATCTGAATTTATGATGAGTGTCAAGTGCCACTTCAGGCTGCTGTCAAGGTTATCTGTTACAGAATTTAGGCTATAAGAGAACTGTAAGTGGCTACATCATCTGTTTGCTTGAGGACATTTCCTCTTTAGACACAAAGGGTATTTATACATAAAAATGAACTTTCAAAGTTTCAGAGTCTTTCCAAAGACAGGAAAACTTACTCCTGTTAAAACCTCAACAGCAACTCCTCCCTGCTGCCTCAACAGTCTGTAACGAAACTTTCTTAATCCTCTAAGAACAAGAAAGAACAAGAACACTGTTGATCAGGAAATATATCTTGGAAGATTAGATTATTAAATAGCATAGATATTAAATTTCATTCGCAAAAACACCTTCTTTCATAGTTTTAAGCCTACTGCTTTATTTCAGTGCACACAGAAACTTACATGTCACCAGCCCTCAAAAGAGTCAATTACTAATTACTGCATCTTCCTAACCTGATACAAGACAAACTTTGTAATTGCTGGTTATTGTTCTTGTACCTCCTCCCCCACATGCACTCTCCAGTAAAGAAACAGAGATGAGACAAGCCTTATTTCTAAGGACCAGAGATTTGAAGTCAGCACCCGGAGCCCCGGAAAACAGCGCAGGACGGTGGCTTGCAGCCCTCCCCGAGCGCAGGCACCACAAAGCCCTCCCATTTCCTCCCCGCTGCAGCCATCACAATGCCGCCCGCTCTCGGGGGCCCCTCGCCCCTCTGCAGTCCCCCTCGGGAAGCTCCCTCCTCCCGGTCTGTCCCTGCAGGAGCTCCTCACGGCCTACGCTGGCTCTGGCCCAGCACCTCCCCAAATCCCC
>NW_010288443.1:0-2248 GCF_000700745.2 Antrostomus carolinensis | reverse complement strand
AAGGCCGGTGTAGGCGGGGCTGTGGGGAGTGGCCTCTCCCTCCTCAAACCGTCCGAGAGACAACTTTGAACAAAGCGCTGTCCTGAAGCCTTGGGAGCGCGGCCGGGCTGAGGGCGGCTCGTCCGACACCCGCTTGTGCTGATGTGCGAAAGTCTCTGGAATTAAATTTGCTTAAGGAGCCGGGAAAAGGGGAATCCTCCTCCTGACGGCGTTTGTGAGTGGGTAAGCTGTGAATCGAGGGTTTGTCCCCCCCACCCCCTGCAGTAATTAAGGCTGTGAGTTGAAAACAGCTGTCTCGATAACTGCCGTGGTTAGAAATCCTTTTTTTTCTTCTTCTTCTTTTATTTTTATTTTTTTGTGACCCATACCTGCCACTCCCAAGGAATTTTGTGTTGAAGGAATTTAACTCAGTCGCTGGGTAACTCTCGATTTGCTTTATTGACAGCTCAGAGTTGGGCCATCAGCTCAGTGAGTGGCAAAGGCATTGCAAAAATCAAACTCTCTCTCTCTCTATATATATATATGCTAAATTTAACATAATACAATAGAGATTCTTTTCAAAGTTCTTGGTATTTTCCTGCAAACCCTCAGTTTCAAATTTCTCATTAAATTAAAATTCTATAAAAGTCCACAGTGGTCTTCAAACTTGGCTGATTCTTCTCGTCTCATCTCGGTGCCTCTTCAGAAGTCGCAGCCCCGCTGGTCCCATTCTGGTCACTGTGTTCACTGATCTTCCTGTCTGCTCAACTTTGCACTTCCAAGCAAAACCTACTTAATGACATTTAACTTAGGCTCACCCTGTCTGTTTTAAAATATGTGATCTTTCCCAGTTCGCTTACTCAAAGTTAATCACTTATGCTCTATAATTGCTATGTCTCTGAATTCTATAATTCTGTTATTCTTCTTGGTTTGGCTGGATTGGGTTTAAACCAACCATGGAGAGGGCTATACAAGGGACAAAAGGAGAAGCAGCATGGTTGCATGGTTTATAAGAACTATTATTCTATTATTTCATAGCACCTGTTTCTCATTTTTCATCTTAACCATAATACTTTCTCTTAGAGAGTCTTTCCCTTTTACACTTTGATGACTTGAAACACGACAAACTTATTTGATTCAGCATAGTGAGAGTGGATTGTATCATCCATCTGTGTGGTGTCTGCTACTTAATTTGTATACAAATTATGATGCTATTTTTTTCTGGGGTTTTGGGGGGTTTTTTTTGTTTGAGTTTTTTCCTTTTTTTTTCTGGAAAAGCTTTAAACATTTATAACTGATGTTTAGCTGCTTCCATAGCAGGCTTTCCTTCTCGCTGCTTCTTTTTAAATGCCTTTGGTATTTCTTGCAGGAGGGAAGAAAAGTTTATCTGTAGCAATGATAGATCCTTTAGAGAACAACTTGTTTGATCTTCCTGATTATGAGAATACAGAAGATGAAACATTCCCACCTCTTCCACCTCCTGCCTCTCCAGGAAGAGATGATGCTGAATGGGCTCAAGCTAATGGAGGTGAGCATATGACCTAGGAACAATCCAAGACACTTCAGGACAGTAAAACTTAAATTATTTGTATTTGAAAAGATCTTACTGTGTACCAAACAAGCTAATAAAAGTATAAAGATTTTATTTTAACTACTGTTTACTTCTGCTTATATTTGTTTATAGTGCTAAACATACATTTTCCTTGATCCTTGTTCTGTCTGTTCACTAGAAAACAGGATTTTGGATAGATTTAATTCCTTGATACATGAAAAGGACAACTTCTGAATTCCTGATGTTCAAAGTAACAAAAAGTAAAGCAAGAAATCAGTAAGATGACTATTTGCTATTTCTGAGATGAGATGGGCAATGGTGCCTTGTCTGTTGCAGTCAAATAATACACACTGGCCCTAATCAAAGGGGACTTTGATTCTTGGACACATTGATTGTGGTCACATCTTGCCTCTGTCTCTGTGTTTTTGAAGGCTGGTGGTTTAGATCTGTCTTTCTGATCTATCAGTAGAAATTTTGGGACATACCTATCAAATTATGTTTATTGATAATTTGAATTTCTTAACTTTTAGAAGCAGCATCTACTCTCAATATATTTCTCATCAGAAATACAATATAAAAGTTACAAAATCAGGAAATTTCCCTTTCAAGGAACCTATTTTGGTAGAAAAATCGATTCCTCAATCTAGTTTGAAGAGACGGATTTATTTCCAGTCTGTCTTGTGGGAGAAGCAAGGTGAAATATGCAGACATTTGTTT
>NW_010288442.1:2720-10007 GCF_000700745.2 Antrostomus carolinensis | reverse complement strand
GGGGGGGGTTCATCCTCTTCTCCCTCCCCACTTTATTTTCATGGCTGTGCTGCTTTTGGATATTTCTCCTGATTTCTACAAGTAAAATTGGCACCAACTTCAAGGTCCAACTCTACCTCGTCGATCCTTGCCTGGGGGGAGGCGGGTCTGGAAAGTGGATGGGAAAAATAGGAAGACACAGTTTTGGGTTTGGGGTGCCTCCCTCCCCAGCTCTGATATCCCCCAAAGCACAGCAGCAGACAGGGGTTTCCTGTCTCTTCTCCAGCTTTGTGATGTTTTGGGGCTCTGGAGCCAGGAGAGTGGAGACACATCCCGAGCTGCTGAGCTCCCTGCTTTATGGGGGGGCTCTTTCCATCTTTCCCTGGCAATTAATCCCTAACAGATTAATCCCTGATGAGGTAACTACGGAGACCAGCTGGATTCCAAATTGTTCCTGCCTCAGCCCCTGAGCCTGACAGGTCCAGGAGGTGAAATAGGGTGGGGGGACAGGTCCTGGCTGTGCCCTCTCCCTGCCCCCAGCTGCAGGTCCCACATACCCTTTAACATCCCTCGCTCAGATTTGGGGTTCAGAGGGGTTTGTCCTCCACTGGACCTCTGCAGAGGCAGGAGGTGAAGATGATGTTTTCCTGCTTGTGGAGTTTGAACGGAGGGAGAACCACAGCCGGGTATTTCTAGGGGCTTGTTTTTCATTCCTGGGGATGGAGGGAGAGAGATGCTCCCCTCAAATCCATGATGTGCTGCGCTGTCCCCATCTCACCGGGATGCTCTGGGCAGCTCTGTCTTTGCCCAGCAGTGACATGGGGCAGGGGATGCTGTGGGGAGCTGGTCCCACTCCCAGGGAGCCCTTGGGCTCGGGTGCCCATCCTGGGCTGAAGCAAACGGGTGTGCAGCTCTGGGCTCTGCTCCTCCTCTAGCCCATCCCCAGGGACTTCTCTTTCCACTCCCAGGGCTCGCTGCTTTTCCCCAGGGCCACCCATTTTTGCAGTGCACCCAGGGCTCCTCTCCCCAGCTGGTGTGGAAGCTCGGAGCAGAGAGCCTGGCAGATGAATTCCCCCGGTGAGGAAGCAGCCCCAAAGATGGGGCATTCGGTGCTGGGATATCCTGCCTGCTGCCTGTCCCAGCACGGGGCTGCTGCCTATCCTGGCCTCCTAGTTGCTCCTGACTCCCTGTTTTTTCCATGTGCCCATCCCACTAAACCAGCAGCTTGTCTATATGGGAGCTGGGGATGCTCCTCCTGGCAGCTCAAGGGATGTTGAGGTGACATAACCATCACCCCAGTGCCATCAAGGACCCCACTGTGAGACGAAGGACTGTGCTGGGCTCTGTGTCCCCCTCTGCTTTGTGATCTCTGAGCTTTGACCTTGGCAGAGGTCAACATGGAGCTGGGTCCCAGGTGATGGCGAGGCTCTCTTGAGTTGAAGGAAGAGCAGCTCTGGGGGGTTTCCCTTTGCTCTGGACACATCTTTTCCTCTTAGAAAGAGGATTTCCCTGTTTACTCCTTGGCTGGAGGGTGCGTTGGTCCCGTTTTGCTCTGCAGGGCTTTACTCCCGCGTGTAGGAAATAACCCTCTGCTCCCGTGCAGCAGAACCATCACCTTATCTGATGGTGTACTGGGATGAGCGAGTCTCTCTGGTTTGCAGCCAGTGGATTTTCTAGCTTTGCCCGGATTGTTTTGACCCATAGAAAGTTGCTGGAGGGTGATGGAAACAGCCACGTCCCTTTGATCTTTAATCTCGAGAGGCAGCATGTGGAGATTACGTGTCCCGCCGTGCGGTCCGGAGCTGCACGCTGGGAGCTGTAGTCTCCGTGTCCTGTCGGGAAGGACTCATCAACTGCTGTTTCTTTGCTGCTCAGACCGTTGGTCTCAGGAGGACATGCTGACTCTGCTGGAGTGCATGAAGAATAACCTGCCCTCCAACGACGGGAGCAAGTTCAAAACTACCGAGTCCCACCTGGATTGGGAGAAAGTGGCTTTTAAGGATTTCTCGGGGGAGATGTGCAAGATGAAGTGGATGGAGATCTCTAACGAGGTAACCCACAGCTGCACGGGGCTCGGGGGGGTCTCTGTGAGGGGGTCCTGGTGACTTCCTAGGGCTGTTTGAATCACTCAAGTTCAGCACCCTGAGTCCTCAGCCCTTAGTGCTGACACCATCAGCATTGTGAACCCCTCAGAGGCGCTGGGATGGGTCGTTTGCACGGGTTGCAGGGTTACAAAACCCTGGGGGTTTACACCCAGGTGCTGAGTGGGGATTTACCCTGCCTCACCCGCAGCCTGTTCACCTTTGTGACCCTTCATTACTCCACAGGTGAGGAAGTTTCGGACCCTCACAGAGCTCATTATGGATGCTGAAGAGCACGTGAAGAATCCTTACAAGGGCAAAAAGCTCAAGGTATCGGGCAGGAATTTGAATTAATCCCTAAAAAGTTAATTAATCCTTCCTCCTTCCCCAAGATGGGGGCTGTCAGCCATGTGGCACCCCAGACCTCTGCTGCCAGAGCCCCTGCAGGCACCTCACTGCCCGTAATCCCCGCGGCCGGCTGCCCAAGGCTCTGGAGGCCACGGGCTCTGGGCTCTGGCCAAGTCCAGGGTACATTTAATATGTCCGGCTGTATTACTGGCAGCCTGCATCCAAGTTTAGCACTGGGGGGGGTGGGGGAAGCCACCATCCTATTCCTGGCTTGCTGGGTCAGGTGGGGTGCTGCTTTCGGCTGATGCTGTGCCACCAGCCGTCCCCAGGAGGTGGGTCCTGTCCCCTTCTCCTGCCTCAGTTTCCCCTCTGGCAGCACAACCGCTCTGTGCCAATGGCTCTGGATGGCTGGAGGTTGCTCCCGAGATACCAGCCCTGGGATATTGTAGTTCCTGGGGAAGGGAGCCCTTCTTCCTAGCGTTGTCCCCAAACCTTGCCTGCAAAGCCGGGGTGTTCCCATGTCAGGGAGCTGGATCACCAGTGGGGCTGGATGGAGACAGGTCTCCCCCAGTACCAGGGGAGCTGGTGGGGTTTGGCTGTGACCTCCACAATGCTGCTGGCTCTGTACTCAGTATGTGCCACTCTGCTGTCTCCCCAGAAACACCCCGACTTCCCCAAGAAGCCCCTGACTCCTTATTTCCGCTTCTTCATGGAGAAGCGAGCCAAATATGCCAAGCTTCACCCCGAAATGAGCAACCTGGATCTCACCAAGATCCTGTCCAAGAAATACAAGGAGCTTCCCGAGAAGAAAAAGGTACAGGGGGTGGGAATCAGCAAACCCTTTCCCACTTGTGTGCCTCTGCATGCTAGGCTCTGCCTGCCCAGTGCTCCCAGTAAAACCAGCAGAGCCCAGCCTCTCTACCTGGTGAGGGTTTAATCCAGCTCTCAATGGGAGAAACCCAGGTGCTTGTTTAGTCCTGTCAGACCAGTAAGACTCCCTTTCCTTTTCCTGTCCTGGTTCCCAGGACCTGTGGGGTGGAGGCTGGCTGGGTCTGTCCGTTGGTCCATCTCTTCCAGACGGACCTGGATGGTGACTTTGCTGTTGGGTGGATCTGTGTTTAATGCTGGGATTAAATCACCCCCCTCGCTGGGGGTGCCCTGTCCGAGTGAGGGATGGAGGAGCAAGCTCTGCTCCGAGCCCTGGGAGATGCTGGGAGGAGAGCTGCCCATCTCACCTCCAGCTCTGGAGATGGCCTTGGGCTTGGCCAGAGCCTGGGCAAGTGTTTTGGGTGCCCCGACTCTCAGTCTGGATGGATTTGCTGCTGCCTGGAAAGGTCCAGGGCACAAAGCCCTACTGTGCCCTCTTGTCCAGGGCTGCTCGGGTGCAGGGAGAGGGGATAGATCCTGCCCCTGAATCCCTGGGCAGGCTGGAAACCTTCAGCTGGGAGCTGCAGGACCACTCTGATGAGCTGGGGAGCCCTTGAGTCCCTTTGGGGGGGTGGGGGGGTGCCCACTCAACAGGGACGTATCCACCTGCCCATTCCCTGGTACTGACATCCCTCTCCACCTCCCTGGTGGCTTTGTGTCCCAAAGATGAAATACATCCAGGACTTCCAGCGAGAGAAGCAGGAGTTTGAGAGGAACCTGGCGAGGTTCAGGTGAGCAGGCAGCCCCCCCCACCTTTCCCCAGACCCCTCCCAGGCAGACCCAGTCTCCCCTCCTGCATGTAGCTCATGGAGGAAGCCCTGATGGGCACTGCAGGCTGAAGGTGGGATGTTGGGGAAAAAAAAAAGAGCAAAGAAAAGGTGTCTGAGAGCAGCTCTCCAGCTGGGAAACTCATCGAGGGAAGAGAACGGAGGGCCAGCCATGTGCTGGGGGTTAGGATCTGCAAGGCGAGGACAGGAGCCCTGCCCTGGCACTGTTCAAAGCTGAAGTGACCACCCCGTTCCCCCCAGACCACCCTGTTGCCCCCAGACCATCCCTTTGAACGTGGTCACTGTCTCCCAGGTGGATCCTGGCATTCCCAGTGACCTGCTGCTGCTCCAGGGATGCAGCCCAGCCTGGGATGTTATAGGGGATGCTTATAGCTGATGCTCCCCCAGGAGGGACAGACTCAAATCTCCCCTAAAACCCTCCTGCTCTTTTCGGGGACCCCCCCTGGTATCTCAGCCTGTGGAGGCTCAGCCCTGCAGTGAAGGTTACCCCTTAGCTGGGGGGGCTTAGGGGGTGTTCTCCTCCCACCTGCATCCTCCGTAACGCTCTCCCTTCCCTGCTGGGTAAAGGGAAGATCACCCGGATCTCATCCAGAACGCCAAGAAATCCGACATCCCTGAAAAACCCAAGACCCCTCAGCAGCTGTGGTACAACCATGAGAAGAAGATCTACTTGAAAGTGCGTCCAGATGTGAGTACGGTGGGTGGGAGTGAGTGTGAGTGTGAGTGTTGAGGGGTGCTGTACCCCCGCGGCTGGGGGGAGAGGAGGGGAAAACGAGAGAAGCATTTTAGGGGGAGGGGACGGGATGGAAGACACCGCTAGAAGCTCCCAGCAATCTGGATGGAGGTAAGAAGGGGCTCTGCACATCTGGAAGAGACTTGGGGATACAAACCCCACTTTTTGCCTTCAGTTGAAGAGGTGACCACAGCCTGAGTTCAGGGCAGGAAAGGTTTCCAGCACATCCACCCACCTCTGGCCATGCCCCACACTTGCACACTTTGCCCCCCACTTGCACACCCCCCCTTCCCCGGCCACGAGCTCGGCTCGCAGCCACCCCACGGCCCCGAGCCGGGTGCCGCTGGGACAGGACAGCGAATCTCGCTATTTTTGCCCCCTTTTTTTTTCCCCCCCTCTATTCTTTTTTTTGAATTTTACCCCTCTGCCCTCACCTCTGGCTTTGGGTTTTCAGGCCACCACGAAGGAGGTGAAAGAGTCGCTGGGCAAGCAGTGGTCTCAACTCTCGGATAAAAAGAGGCTGAAATGGATTCATAAGGCCCTGGAACAGCGGAAGGAGTACGAGGTAGGGAGCAGCCTCACCCGTTCCCCTCCACACTCGTCCCTACGTTCACTCTGAACCACTCTGCCTCCCGGCTGCAGCCACCGGCAGGTAGCCAGCCTCACCTGATAGCCAGCGTGGGGGTTCAGCCAGGTCCCTGCAGGTCCCTAGTGAGTCTGAGCCACTCTGCCTCCTCCAGCGACGTTTGGGGAAGGGAGAAATATCCCTGGGGAGATGATTAGGGCGATGGTTGGCTTCTCTTTCCTCCTCCTCCGGCCCCCAGCCAGGCGGGGATCAGAGCCCTTCTCCTGACTGCTCTCCATCCTTTGCAGGAGATCATGCGTGACTACATCCAGAAGCACCCCGAGCTGAACATCAGCGAGGAGGGCATCACCCGCTCCACCCTCACCAAGGCTGAGCGCCAGCTCAAGGACAAGTTTGATGGACGACCCACAAAGCCACCTCCGTGAGTCCTGTCCCTCTCTGGGTGTCAGGGATGTGTCCCTCTCTGAACTGTCGCTTCAGGCTCTTGGCCAGCTCAGGCACACGCTGGTTCTAACGAGGAAACTGGGGCTCTGACTGGCTTTGAGAGCCCCAGTCGTTTTGGGGACCGTGGGCACAGGCTGTCGATGACCCCATTAAGCCAGTCCTTAAATATACATTAAATATGCATTAAATATACATTAAATATACATTTACAGAGAATCTGAGCGAGGTTTATGGTGATGCTGCGCGCTTCAGGATAGGGGATAATCCAACCCTTAGCTTCCTTAAAATGCAAACACCTCTGGCACAGCATTTCACTGCCTGCTGTGACCCAGATGGTAGCTGGGGGGCTTTGGGGGGCTCTTAGCACCCTGCAGAGGGGACATGAGGGGGACAGGTTGTCCCTAATGCTGGGTTGCTCCATCGGTTGCAGGAATAGCTACTCCCTGTACTGTGCAGAGCTGATGGCCAACATGAAAGATGTGCCCAGCACGGAGCGGATGGTGCTGTGCAGCCAGCAGTGGAAGCTGCTCTCCCAGAAGGAAAAAGACGCGTACCACAAAAAGTGTGACCAGGTGAGGGGCTGAGGATGGACAGATGGGTGGACAGGCAGGTGGACATCAGTGCTATGGGCAGGGAGGAGTAGGATGGGAGAGCTTGGGCTGCAAATCTTGCTAGAAATGAGCTCCTCACGCTTCCTCAGTGCCTGTTCATGTTGTCTGGACCACCAATTCCCCTTGAGGTCCTTGGTCACTTCCCTTGGTCCTCTCCTCTCTCTAGTCCATGTGTGTGGGACAAGCAGATGGTCTGGGTGGAGGATGCTGTTACCAAAGAGGCTGAGGCTGGGTTGGGGACTGCACGAGGCAGGGATGGGGCAGGGGATCTCTGTGTAACCACACGTCTCCATCTCCTTCCAGAAAAAGAAAGACTACGAGATTGAGCTCCTCCGCTTCCTGGAGGTGAGTGATGTGAGGCTGCCTCAACCATCGGGTACCAGAGACCCCGAATGCGGGGAGGGAGCCCTGGCCAGGGGCTGAGATAGGTTAAACACAGGCTGCACTGATGTTCCCCTGCTTCTGCTCCCCCCAAAACATGGCTGGACCCAGCCATGGGTGCTGTGCAGACCTGTTGGCCCTTAGTCTTGACCCTTCCCCAGCTGCTTTAATGCCTGACCCACTGTCTTCCAGTTGGGCAGTGGGAGGTGGGGACAGACCCTGCCCCAGCCAGGCGAGGAACCTGGGGTGAGCAGAGGGCTGGTGCTGGAGGAGGGGTTGCTGTCGGTGGCTGTGGCTGTGCGGGTGGCAGCGAGTCTCTCGCTTCCTTCCTCCCCTCGGCCGGGGCGTAGGCGAGAGGAGCCGCACCGGGGCCGTCCCAGCGCCGCGCTCGGCCCCCGGCCGGACGTGA
>NW_010288442.1:0-2591 GCF_000700745.2 Antrostomus carolinensis | reverse complement strand
GCACCCAAATCCGGGCACCTGCCCACCCTGCCTTTGCGGAGAGGAAGCAGATGGGACTGAGCCTGGGAGGGGACAGAGCTGGGGAAGAGGGACATTGCCTGGTGAGCGGGGTGACACAGGCATGGGGACCCCCAGGTTGTGCCAGTGCCTGATGGTGGCCCTCAATGGGGTGGCTTTTGGATCAGGACAACTGATTGAACTTGTTCCCCCTCCCTATTCCCTGATTGCATCAAAACCTCATTAGTGTGAGGGTGATGGAGCACTAGAAGTTTATCACAAACTTAAGGAAAAACTTATTTCCTGTGAGGGTGCCAGAGCCCTGGGACAGGCTGCCCAGAGAGGGTGTGGAGTCTCCATCTCTGGAGATGTTCAAACCCACCTGGACACTTTCCTGTGCAGCCTGGTGTAGGGACCCTGCTTTGGCAGGGGGTTGGACTGGATGATCTCCTGAGGTCCCTTCCAACCCCCACCAGTCTGTGATTCTGTGTTTAGCTGTCTAACCATGTCTGTCCTTCTGTGCCCCCCAGAGCCTGCCCGAGGAGGAGCAGCAGCGGGTGCTAGGTGAGGAGAAGATGCTGGGCAGCAACCGGAAAGGGGCAACGAGTCCTGCATCCAAAAAGTCCTCACCAGAAACTGGCAAGGTGAGAGTGGCAACTGGAGAGATGGGGCAGCACGTGCCAGAGACGTGGGATGGGGTTGCTGGCATCTCAGGGTGCTTTGAGGTCTTCATTTGATTCCTTCACCATGTTTTTCCTGGGGTTGGAGGCTGCCAGTGTGGGGCAGGTCCGTCTGTGTGCTCACCCCCCACCCATGGCCCCGTGTCCCTCTTTCAGGCCAGCTCAGAGAAGCCCAAACGGCCCATCTCTGCCATGTTCATCTTCTCGGAGGAGAAGCGGAAGCAGCTGCAGGAGGAGCGGCCGGAGCTATCGGAGAGCGAGCTGACCCGGCTCCTGGCCCGCATGTGGAATGACCTCTCTGAGAAGAAGAAGGTTGGTACCATCCCTGACACTTCTTCTCCATCCCCATCTCCTCTGCTCTGTTGGGCATCTCTGGTCGTCCAGAGGATGCTGCTGGTCCTTGTCCTGCTGCAAGGGGCTCTACTCGCCCCCCCTGACACCGCAGCTCGGGGACGATTGTCCCCAGGAGCATCACAGCCCCAGTAAACCATCACCCATGAGTGCTGCCAGCTGTGCCTGCTCCCTCTTGTGAGCTAGTGGGTCAAAACCCAAAACCTTGGAGTGTACTTGAGCCTCAATTTAAAGACTTGATGATTTTCCTGTGGTGGGAGCAGGGGAGTCCTGAAACGTGGGTGTGCCTGGTGGGGGGCTGCCAGTGCTACTGTGGGGACAGCACTGGGGGAAGCTGCAGCATCCTGCTGTGTACCCTCCCAGTGCTTGGTGGCCAGGGGCTTATGCCCAGGTGACTGTGCTGCCCCTTCACCCCCACGTGTCCCCCTATGCAGGCCAAGTACAAAGCGCGGGAGGCGGCGATGAAGGCGCAGTCAGAGAAGAAACACGGCTCAGATAAAGAGGAACGCGGGAAACTGCCCGAGTCTCCCAAGACAGCTGAAGAGATCTGGCAACAGAGCGTCATCGGGGACTACCTGGCTCGTTTCAAGGTGAGGAGTGGGTTGGGAAAGGAGCTGGAAGTGGGGTCACCTCTCCCCCCAACAGGAATTGCACCCTTTCCCCTCCTTTCACACCCAAGACAAGGCGGGGAGGACGGGTCACAGCGAAGGGAGCGGGTGGTCTGAGGTCTGTGGTGGAGCTGGCGGTTACAGCCCAGCATCTTGGGTGCATCTAATGTGGTGTGGGGGTCTGTGCTGCAGAACGACCGGGGGAAGGCTCTGAAGGCCATGGAGGCCACTTGGAACAACATGGAGAAGAAGGAGAAGCTGATGTGGATCAAGAAGGCGGCGGAGGATCAGAAGCGATACGAGGTGGGTCCCTGCTCCGCCCCACCCCTGGCTGTGCCTTCGTGGTGGCACAGCTCCCATCTCCCTGACCTCTCTTTTCTCCTGTGACTCAGAGGGAGCTGAGCGAGATGCGGGCTCCTCCGTGCTCCACCAACTCTGCCAAGAAAATGAAGTTCCAGGGAGAGCCAAAGAAACCCCCCATGTGAGTATCTGGGGTCTGGAAAGTTGGATCTGACTGGTGCAAAGATCTTGGGGTGGAGGGAGCGTGGGCTGGAGCATGGTGGGGATGGATGGTGCTGGTGGACACCTTGGTTTTCCATGCACACCATCTGATCTGGTCTCTGTGCTCCCTCCTCACAGGAACGGTTACCAGAAGTTCTCCCAGGAGCTGCTGTCGAACGGGGAGCTGAACCACCTCCCGCTGAAGGAGCGGATGGTGGAGATCGGCAGCCGCTGGCAGCGCATCTCCCAGAGCCAGAAGGACCACTACAAAAAATTAGCAGAGGAGCAGCAGAAACAGTACAAGGTGCATCTCGACATCTGGCTCAAGGTGAGTGCTGAGCCCTGAGGCACAGTGGGGGGCAACTGGGGGGGCTCTGAGGTCGGTCAGTTGTTTTTGGGAACGCTTGGTGTGGTCTCTGCTCACAGCCTGCCTCTGGGAATCGCCAGCTCCAGA
>NW_010288441.1:0-1292 GCF_000700745.2 Antrostomus carolinensis | reverse complement strand
AATAAAATAAAATAAAATAAAATAAAAAGCTTTTTACTCATCATCTGGCGGGAGGGATGATTTTGCCTCTTAGTACCTCGTGCAGGAAGAAGCGGACCATGAGTGTGTGTCTCCTGCAGAACCAAAAGCACCCACCAACGATGGGTTTTCTCTATTTCTTTTCTCTCCCCCACATCATCCCCTCCAAAAAGTTCCTTCTCAGACACAACACAGAGCAGCAGGCTCCCAAAAAATCACCCCACATGTCACCATCAATGGGAGAGAAAGAAGGTGCCATGAGGAGCCACCAAGCCAGGAGATGATGGATGAACCAGCCAGGAGAGCTCAAGGACAACAGGCAAGTGGAGAGAAGAGCTGAGCTAGACCAACCTCTCCAGCTCCTCAGAAGATGTGTCCCATTAAACAGAGGATGTGCAACGGGAAACAACTGGAAAATAGGGTCAATGGGAACAGGAGGGGGACAGGGGACACCCTGAGTGGCCAACATCCAATGTTGTGAGCTGGAAGGGACCCACCAGGATGCTGGAGTCCAACTCCTGTCCCTGCACAGGACAAGCCCAACATTCACACCATGTCCCTGAGGGCCTTGGCCAAATGCTGCTGGAATCTTGTCAGGCTTGGTGCCATCAGCACCTCCCTGGGGAGCCTGTCCCAGTGCTCCACCAGTAAGTTGGACTTGGCAAACAAGGTGCTGCCCGCTCCTGCCACGTGTTGCTTTAGGTTCACCATGACATTGAGGTGAAGAAATACAATGATTTCAACTCAATAATTGAGTCTAAGCTTTGAGGTCAAAGATGGTTGAATGTTCAAGGGGCAAGAAAGCATCTGCCCTCCCTAAGGAGGAGAAAGCATCTTCCTCTGAAGGACATGGCTGTGGTCACAAGGACAGGAGACACTGCTGAGGGAAAATGGGTCAACCCATGGCAGGATCCATCCCACCAAGATGGATTGGGCTAAGGAAGGTCCAGGTGGCTCCAAATCCAAGATGATTCTGAACCAGGGAACGAGCTACATCTTGTTGGAGAGCATCTACGGATCTACCCAACGAGCTGCAGAGCCTCCAGCATCCATCTGGTGAAGAAGGAGGCAGAGGAGTCTTTGAACCAGCAAGAAACAGAAGAATATGTCAAAAATTGCTCCATGAGAAGCAGATGGTGGCCAAAGCAGAAAGAAGCCAAGGAGAACTCCACAGAAAAGCCTCTTTTTATTTGTGGAAGCAGAAGCTGCTGGCGCTGAGCGTGTCTGAGTCGACGTGAGCGCCGCTAACGGGGTCCAAATGGGGAAAAAGGGGG
>NW_010288440.1:0-203 GCF_000700745.2 Antrostomus carolinensis | reverse complement strand
TGTCATCCCCCGGCGTCCCTTGGGGACCAAGTGGGGCTGACCGCCCAGGGGTGACACCCTCCTCCAGATGTCCCTGCGGCAAAGGGTTTGGGGTGTGCCTGGGGCTCTCCCGCTCCCCTCAGCCCCCGCTCCCCCTGTGCCACCCAGTGAGATGAACCATGAACCCGTTGGCAGCCCCGCGGCCGGTTTCACCCTGTTAAGGT
>NW_010288439.1:0-1142 GCF_000700745.2 Antrostomus carolinensis | reverse complement strand
CTCTTCCTACCATTCCTCACTGCACACATGGGGTGCCTTTGCCTATTGTTGATAATAAAAAATAAAATTTTTTACTCCATTGCCCTTCCCTTGCTAAAAACAACTCCAGCCACATACCACATCCCCCTCCTCAAAACGCTCAAGGCAACACAGGACACTTCTGTGTACATAAAGTATGACACCACACAAACTTCCTCCCTGCCCATTCTTGACAAAATCTCTGCAAATAGAAAGCTGGACTGCTAAGATCTCTCATGAACTGTAAAATGAAGAATGAAGGAGACCTTGATGAGAAAGTTGGAAACTAAAAATCACTTTTCAACAGAAACACCAGGGTAATTGTGTTGAAATGAAAGAGGGTAGATTTAGACTAGATAGTAGGAAGAAGTTATTCCCTGTGAGGGTGGTGACACACTGGCACAGGTTTCCCAGAGAAGCTCAGGATGCCCCCTCCCTGGAAGAGTTGAGGACCATTCACAACTCCAAGTCTCAGTAAGACAATGTGGCCACAATACAATCTCAGTCTCACAGAATCAGCCTAGACTTGTGTTCCCCACATGGACATTCTCCAGTAAAGGAACAGAACACACACATTCCTCACTAAAAATTAAATCAAAGAGAGCTCACATCACTCTGCAGATCATAGGCCTTCTTGGCATGGATCACATCATTCTGGTCTGGCAGACAGATCCACTGATGCAGATAGTGACGGTAATCAACATCGCTGACCAACCCTTGACATTTCTTGGCCAACACAATTCCCAGCATGTCCACTGGGCTACTGAAGTGTGTCTTTGTCTTCTCAAAGGCTTTCTTGTACTCCCTGTCACTCTGGATCTTGGCTACGTGCATGGACCACATCATCTTCGGATCATCCTCTATGTTACGGGCTCCTATGTGGTGGCCAAGCTGCTTGCGGTAGCCTTCCTTGTACTTGTACTGTTGGGTTAAAGAAGCTCAGTAAGTTTCTGAGCAGCTGTTCTCCTTCTGACACTGTTCTATAGCAGCGCCTGTGAGCAACTGCTCTGCTAATAGAGCCTGGCAAGGTCACACCATAAAGATGCACCTAAGCATGGCATATCTCAACCGTGTCCTCCACTCCCATCCCACCGGGCCCCAGGAGGCACATAGAGGCCCAGACA
>NW_010288438.1:970-1212 GCF_000700745.2 Antrostomus carolinensis | reverse complement strand
CAGAGGCAAGAAAAAAGAAAAGCCAATTCCCCCTTAAAAAGAGCCGACAAATCCTTTTTGCTCTTTTGTGTGAGCTTTTCCTATTCACATGGAGCGTTCATCCGTGTGATTCCCAACTTATTGTCATTACTTAGTTATTAATTGTTCTCATCTGGGTTTAATTGAGCAACCAAGGACTTTAGCCCAAGGGTCAGGGGGAAAACTTAAAGCAAAGACATGTTCAATAGGAATCCTGCGCTTCG
>NW_010288438.1:0-811 GCF_000700745.2 Antrostomus carolinensis | reverse complement strand
GGGAGCGGGGCTTGCGGGGAGCCAGCTCAAAGGCGGTTCTCGCTGTTTAAAATCTCTCTCGGTTTTTAAAGGGCTTCTTTACACGATAAACCTGGCCTCCTGCGCGATTAGATCTTCTCCCCAAACCCGCGGTCTAATCGCGCAGAGGCGAAGTTTATCTCCAGCCTTTTTCTGCCAGAGACACAACGTGGGAAAAAGCCGGCACTGCGCTCTCCCCGTCCGGCGCGGGTCAGGATCACAGACACTGTCATTTGCACAGAGAAAAGAAATGATTGGAAAAGAAAGACAGACCAAAAAGGAAAGGGAAAAAAAAAAAAAAAAAAGGAAAAAAATAACAAAAAAAAACCCAAACAAAAAAACAAAAAAAAACCCCAAACTCCCAAAATTCACCCCAGCCTAGAAAGGACTGGGCGACCAAAGTGGAGCGAGAGATGAGCAGAGGGGGATTAGAGCAGCGGGCTCTGGAGAAAGTGACTGGGTTCAGGTATGTTGTTTCGCTGAGTTATTGAAAGGATCATTGATATTTAGGAGATGACAAAGGCCCCGCCTCGCCCCCAGCTACAGTCTCGCTGGAGCCACGGTGCCTGCAGAAGATTGCCTAGCCTCATTACAGCAATTATTTTCCTTCTAACTTTGCTTCAACTTTAACGTTTTAAATTGCTGGAATGAAAGCAGTGAGGAAAAAAAAGACTGAAAGAAAGAAAAATACGGAGTCCCAATTTCCCAGCGCCCGTTCCTCGAGTGAAAAGATAAAGCACGAAATAATTGTATTTTATTTTTAAAGGGCGGGAGGGAAACCATCACTCCCCCT
>NW_010288437.1:0-571 GCF_000700745.2 Antrostomus carolinensis | reverse complement strand
CTAACGCCGCAGAAAACCCCTTTGCTCGATGCCTTCTCCTCACCCTGGGGCCCAGGATGCCATCTCTGCTCTGTCCCCCCCCACCTTGGGGGTCCCCAAGGAAGGTGCAAAGTGGGGGGGACACAAATGCCACCCCCTCCAGGACCAAAAGCCACCTCCTCCAGGACCAAAAGCCACCTCCTCCAGCACCGTGGGACCGCACATGGCCATGGGGTCAGCCCCATCCCAGATGTCAAGCACCTTCGGCAGGGGTGCAGGGTGGGGGGCTTGGACTTAGTGCCCCCCCCCCGGGGGTGGGGTGGGGAGGGGACACAGGCCACCAGGGACAAGGACATCACCCTGTTCCTCTGGGTTTGTATTTTTTCCCTCAGCTTTTCTGTAACACCCGTTCATTGCAGCTCAGCTTCCGACCGGGAACCTCCGACCTCACCCCAAATAAAGGACGCGCAGAGACAACCCCCCGCTTTTGGGGTCCCTGTCCCCTCCCTCGCCTTTATGGGGGAGATTGTCACCCCCATCTAAGGACCCCCAGAGCCACCCCCCCGCCCCCAGCTGCCTGCAGCAGCCCCAG
>NW_010288436.1:233-649 GCF_000700745.2 Antrostomus carolinensis | reverse complement strand
CTGCTCCAGCCCTCACAACATCCTCGTGGCCATCACCCCTTGTCCCCTTGTCCAAAGTCCCCCCCTCCCCACCTTTCCTGGAGCCCCCATTGCTCCCTCTTCTCAGGAGGTTCTCCCTTTTGGCCCCACTGGTGTAACACCCGTGTCTGCCCTGACCCACAGGGACCCGGGACCAAGCCACCCCCGCCAGTGACTCTTCAGGTGAGACGTGGTCAGCCCAAACCCCACGAGGTCGGACCAGCTCGTTAAGATCTTCATTAATTAGGTCTCAACGCTTCATGATTCACATCCCAGCTCCTTACGTTGCAGATCTGGGAGCCTTGGACCATGTCCCAATCCAGGACACCACCCCGATGATCCCCACTTCCCAGGTGAGCCCAGCTGATTGGGATCCTCTCACCAGTAACACATGAACT
>NW_010288436.1:0-209 GCF_000700745.2 Antrostomus carolinensis | reverse complement strand
ACTCCTGCGGGGCTTAAGCCAAAGCTCAGCCCACGTGCCTCAGTTTCCCCAACCACCACAACCACGGTGGGTGATGATGATGCTCCAGGCAGCTCCTCCAGCAGCTTCTCTTGCAGGAGAGGAAGGAACCAGAGAAACCTCCAACCCTGGAGAACATCGAAACCACCTTCAACCAGCCAGACCCCCCCTCCCCACCCCAGGTATTTCAC
>NW_010288435.1:0-434 GCF_000700745.2 Antrostomus carolinensis | reverse complement strand
CTTGGGGCTGCAGTCACACGCTGCTGGCTCAGGTCACGCAGCAGAAGGGCTCCAGGGTGACACACAGTGAAGCTGAGAGGATGATCAGAACCTTGTCTTGGTCCAGTGTCCGTGTTGGCTGGAAAAGGTGGATGTTTTCCCCCCAGGATCCACCACCAGCCCGTCCTGGTTGGGTTTAGGCCCTTTGGGCTCATGGCAGAACCTGTTCCACAAACATCTCCCTTCCCCCCAAAGGGAGCTGGTGTCTGTCAGTGAGATCCCTGGGTTCCTCAGCTCCATGTTGAATCTTCTCTCCTCACAGGAACTGAAGGGCTTCAACTCACTCGATGACCTTCTCCACGTCAAAGGCATCACCACCCGCATCTTGGAGCTCAACAGTCAGCGGATGACGTGCAGGAGGAGGCCGAGCAGCGAGGAGGCTGCCAGGGTGAGCC
>NW_010288434.1:865-1102 GCF_000700745.2 Antrostomus carolinensis | reverse complement strand
GACAGGGATGGGGACAGGGACGGGGACAGGGTCCCCACCTGGGGGTCCTGTCCCCCCCTGGTCACAGGGTCTCTCGGCAGGACCATGCTGATCCTGACCTGCCCGGCCCAGCTGCAGCGTCTGGAGGGGACCCTGAGGAGGAGCCTGCCCCTGGCCCTGCCGGTGACAGGGACCCCAGTGCCACCCTGCCCCTGGCCCTGCCGGTGACCGGGACCCCACCGCCACCCTGACCCTGGC
>NW_010288434.1:304-709 GCF_000700745.2 Antrostomus carolinensis | reverse complement strand
CCTGGCCCTGCCGGTGACAGGGACCCCAGTGTCACCCTGACCCTGGCCCTGCTGGTGACAGGGACCCCAGTGTCACCCTGTCAATGACAGGGACCCCAGTGTCACCCTGCCCCACACCATGATGAGGACCCCAATGTCACCCTTGTCTCCTGCTGTGACAGGGACCCCAGTGTCACCCCTGTCCTTGCTGTGACAAGAACCTCAATGTCACCCCTGCCCCTCTCCCTACCAGTGACTGGGACCCCAATGTCACCCCTGCCTCTTGCCATGACAGGGGCCCAGTGTCACCCCCGTCTCTTGCCCCCAGTGACAAGGACATTGCTGCGATCCCTGCCCTATGCCATGATGGGGACCCCAATGTCACCCATCTCTTGCTGTGACAGGGCCCCCAATGTCACCCCTGCC
>NW_010288434.1:0-273 GCF_000700745.2 Antrostomus carolinensis | reverse complement strand
ACCCCGGTTTCACCCCTGCCTTGTGCCATGACAAGTACCCCAGTGTCACCCCTGCCCTGTGCCATGACAGGGACCCCAGTGTCACCCCTGCCCTGTGCCATGACAGGGACCCCAATGTCACCCCTGCCCTGTGCCATGACAAGGACCCCAGTGTCACCCCATCTCTTGCCCCCGGTGACAAGGACCCTGCTGTCACCCTCGTCTCTTGCCATGTTGGGGACCCCAATGTCCCCCCTGTATCTTGCTGTCATGTCACAGGGACCCCAGTGTCCC
>NW_010288433.1:0-204 GCF_000700745.2 Antrostomus carolinensis | reverse complement strand
ACAAACCCGGGCTTTGCCCCAGGTCCGACCCCTGCAGCAGATAACAAGTCATAAAAATACCGAGGAGCAATTGCATGTGAGCTCAGGAACGGCCACAGGAAATGGAGAAGGAGAACACAAATCCCTGCAGCCAGTGGGAGCGTTACCTACAGCTACAGCCCGTGTCCAGCAGCGGCACGCAGCCACCCCAGAAACAGGTCTGGT
>NW_010288432.1:6115-15936 GCF_000700745.2 Antrostomus carolinensis | reverse complement strand
GGGTGGAGCGTTGCTGTGGGGCCGGGGGGGATGTGGGAACCCCACGGGTGGATCGTTGCTGGTTTAAATGGGAAATAAGGCGGTGCTGGGAAATAAACCGGACAGTGAATGCAGCCAGCGTCTATTTCACGTTTATATGCACATAAACCAGGTATCTGGGCTGAAATAAGGGGTTTTGGTTCCACGCTGCTGTGGTTGATGTGATATAATTGTATCTGGTAATGCACAATGCCCTATTATTTTTTTTTTCCATCTATGAAAAATAATTATTATTTGTATTTATATCCCAAATTTCTCTTTCTTTATAGATTGTGCATCAGGTTTGGGATTCAGACATCCTTGTCTTGCAGACTCTTCTAACTGCAGTCTGTGCTCAGCTGCTGAAATCACTTTGATTTTCTTTTTGCCTTGTTTTGATTTTATCCTTGTAAATATAAGGAAGTTTTTTGTAACATCTTACTCGTAGGAAATTACTGATTTCTTTGAATATTGATACATTTGACAGCGGAGTGCAACTGAAGTGAAAGGTGATTTGTTTCTAATCGCTCAGGACTAATTACCTGACTTGATTTCTTCCTCTCTCTGTTACTTTTGTGTCTTGAAACAGCCACACAAACCCCACGGCTGCAGCTGGCACTCATTACAAGCTCAGTGAAGGAGAGGAGGTTTAAACTACATGGAATTTGAACCACCCTGTTTCCTCTGAGGTTTAATCCCCTCCAAGACTCTGTTGAAGTCACAACCACACCTACCGCGCAGAAATTAGTCATGTAAGATGATTTAAAAAAAAAAAAAAAGTAATTTTAAACAGCCTTTAAATATTAAATGGGTTTTATATATAAAATTCAGTGGGAATAAAAAAGTTTTCATCCTGCCTTCGTAAAAACTGAAGTATTTTGTGAAATACAACTGGTAAGGAGGGAAGAGGAATAATTTTAGAGACTTGATTGGACCTGCATGATCATAGTTACTTCCAAATTTAATTAATTTCTAAGGCACATCGTTATTTTACTGCCAAAACATGTTGAATGATGGGTTGCAATCAATATGTTCCTGTAATGTTATCTTTACACTCCAGTTTTATTTTACATTTGCGTCTCGCCCCCATCATTACACTAAGCAGTGTCTATTTAAGAGCTTTTTTTCTAGTCCTTGGATGAGATTCAGCTTCTGATATTTTATTTTTAAAATTATTTTCTGAGAAAAAGGAAATTTTTAAAAGGTATTGACGGAAAACCCTTCAAACTGTCTGTGGACTGGATCTAGTGCTGGGGGAGTGGTGTGGCTCAGTGCCTGAGCTGGCTTTGAGCCTCTGTGACACTAAAAACACCCTGGGGACACCTCTGATGTGCCTTTGAGACAGAGGTGATTTTTGAGCCCAAAGTGTCTTTGATCAGTGATGAACAAGACCATCCACAGCTGTCTGATGACTGCTGCTTTCAGAGAGACAAATTCTTATATTTGCACTTGATTGACAAATAATATTTCATCAATATCTTGAAATGAAATTAGCAGCTTCTTCCCCATCAGCAGAAGGTCACAAGACCGTAAATTTAGCTGTTTCAAAAGGGGAAATGGTGTAAATAACATCTCCTCTGTAAGTCAGGTGGATAATAGCACAAAACTGAACTTCTGTAGGTGGAAATGTTTCTTGGAATTCAGTTTCAATTTTGAACAGCCTGGAGAAGTTTTTTAAATGAGCTGATGAGTTAGCAGTTCATCAGCGTTGCACCACAGTCAGAAGCATCTCAATTCATTTTTTTAACATCCTCTTTTAGCTTTGCTGCCACTGTATTCAAGAACCGTGCACTTTTCCAGTGGGATCACTTCTGTTTTGAAAGAATAAAATGAGGAACTAAATCATGTGTACATCATTTTTTTAATTATTTTTTTTTTCCACAGAGATAGCAGTGAAGAAGAGTGTGTAAGAACCTGTCCTCTTAACAGCAGCTGTAGTAGGAGAGTTCTTGCCTGGGTGATTTCTCTGCCTCTCTTACCCTCCTGCAATTGGTAAGTCTGGGCTTTTTTATGCCTTTTTTTTCCCCTTATACTTTGTTCCAGAATGCAGGCACCATTTACTTTATTTCAAAGCACAATTTTACCATGATTACCATATTTTAGCTCTTATGTTAACACTATGAGCAATATAGCAATATATTTCAATATTTCCATTTTTTTAATATTTCAATATTTCAAAGCAATATAGCAAAATTTCTGAGCATGTAAGGATCTGGATACACAAATCCTGTTTTTCAAGCACAAATGAAGTGTGCAGCATTCCAAATTCCATTCACTCTTAAGCCAGATTTAGGTGGCCAAGTACTCTTGTCTCTTTCCAAAGTGACACTTGGCTTCCTAAGTCCCTTAAAAGCTTAAGAAAATGTTGTCCTGCCATTTGCATATGTAAATGATTGTGTAGATAAGCAGTTATGCTAATGTAACCAGGAGAAGGCATGCTCTACTGCCTTTCTCCTCTGCTTTGGTCTCACTTGGCAGTCATATCAGAATTCCAGTGTTACCTTCAGCTTCAGGGAGGCAACAGTGCAATTTAAGCTAAAAAAAAACCAACCAAAAACCAACAAAACAAACCCAGAAAAGAAAAAAACCACAAATGATTTTACTGTGGTGATGTGTAATAAGGAGGAAAGTAGAAAATTTCCATCTCTGAAGTAACTGGAGCTTTAGAATAGCTTTCTGGAAGGAGTATTGGGATTTTAAAAAAAAGTGACCCGTGTGTCAAGTTTCACTGCAGAACGAATAAGCCAGAGAATATGGATTGGCTGTGGATAGTTAGAAGCAAGTGAGTACAGTGAGCAGGATCTTTCCAGTTAGATATCAAATATCATATTAAATTTGCAGAGGTTTTGTTTGTGTGGAGAGCTATCTAATGACTTACATGGCATTACTACCAAGGTGAATTGCCAGCACTGTGAAAAGTGGTGAGTCTTTATTGTCCAGGATGGAAATGGAGCTTTTGGGGCATTTCCAACAGCACACCAGTATGTCATGTTCTTTAGGAGATTTACTCTTCAGTAAAGCTGCTGCATCCCTTGCCTCTCCCCACTGTTTCCAACCATCAGCACGCCAGAGGCATGTGCAGGTACTTGAAACATGTGGAGTTTAAAAAGACATTAGAAACACAGAGGGATTTTCTTGTCTTCATCTTTCCTGTTCTTCCATAAGAGGAGTGGTGATGATCTTTTCCTTAGTGAGTTCCTTTGGCTCTAAATGGAAAGATGCCCACTGATTTTTAACAGGAGGTGAAATGAAGAGGAATGTTAAAGAATCTTTAAACATAGTAGATTGTGAGACATATTGGCTAGCTTTTAATTATTCATGTGCATTTAGTAAAACTAAATGTGGAGCCTATAGATCCACAAACATACTCATCCCTATTGGGAAAACTAAATGTGGAGCCTATAGATCCACAAATACTCATCCCTATTGGGAAAGGCAAATTAACTATTTATATCTTTTTCAAATCATGATTAAAAGGGCCTCTAAAAACATTTGTATGTGTGAACTGCATTTTGGATGCAGTCCCAAAGAACTATCAGCACCTTTTGAAGCTCCTTGGCACCTCACACAGAGGCTCAGGCCAATTCAGAATTCACCTCTGTGTCTGAATTTGATCTTGATTTCCTTCCTGTGTCACCTCTTTAGCTCTTAGAAATGGTTGTCTTTCAATGGAAAAAGTGGATTTGTGACTGGTGGTAGCGACAGAGACGAGTAAAAGAACTTTGCTGGTTTTTAAGCATGGTTTATCTCAACTGGCCACAATGCAGAAGAGATACTTAGGAACAGAAGTGATATTACAGGTGAAGAACCCAGTTAATGTCCTTCCTCTATCTTCAGAATTATTTTTGTTGACATGGTGTAGAGGTTAAAATTGTAGAAAACCAGGCAGTTTCCTGTTTTCTTTTGCTCTAGAATATTTATTTTTAGTAAAATCACAGCCTCTGTGGAAATTGTGCGTTTTTTATTATTGTTCCTCTTTCTCCAAATAAGTTTGAGGCGCTCTGCCTGTCTTTCTTTCACTGACAGGACTACATGGAACTCTGGTGATTAGACTGTTACTCCTACTTGTCATCATGTTGGCAGAAGGCATCTTAACTAGACTGGTTTATAATGAAAGCTGTCGTCAAGACAAGCCTCACAAATCTCATGCATCCAGAAAGGATAAAGAGGGAATCTGGAGACAGCGACTTGTAGACAACCCCAAAATTAAAGGCTTTGCTGATGGAGGTGAGAAGCAGGATGAGATCTCTGCTAGCAGTAGCAAAATGGAACCCAGGAGCAGATCCATAAAGGAGGTACCTGCAAAAGATCAGAAAACGCTTGTTAAAGGAACTGTGTCACCAGCTTTACATATCCCCCAGAGAGAACAAAATCCTGAACAGGTGGATTTGTACAGATCCTGGTCATGCAACAGCATTTATCAGAACTATCCTGATTTACATATTGGGGGAGACCATGTGGGGGACCATACGTGTGATTCTGGTTGTGTTTTGGACCATGTGTGTGATGAACTTCCTGATGGCCCTGTCTTACTGTCCGTCGATATTCCTCTAGGTCAGTCCCCTCTGGGTGAGCATCCCAAAAAGCCAAGTCTAAAGTCCCTGCCTGGAGATGAAGCTGGAGAAACAAGTATCACGCTCTGTGAGGAGCCTCTTTCAAACTCCATGCTCAACAAGTACATGGAAACAAAAGTGGCAGAGCTCTATAAACAGTTTTTTGAGGAAAACTTGACCAGGTGTGGTTCTGTAAGAAACCTCCTTGCTTGCAGCTTGATAAGGAATAACCTGAATCAGATAAGCTTCCAGATATCCCAGGAGCAGAATATAGAAACATCAAAAGCCAGAGAAGTGCTCTTGCACTCCTTAGCTTTGTTTAGTTTGCACAATGCTACCAATAGAAATAGCTCTGAATTTAGTACTCCAAACTTACAGATCTCAAACCCAGCGGGTGTGAAAAAGAGCTGCAGGACACAGTTTACCTCGTGACTGACCTGCTTAACTGAAGAGATGAAGACGATTCAGATAGGAATATTTCACTCCAAGGATTAGGTTGGGAAATGAAAAACACTTACACACTACAGACTTCTTCAAATAAATATTTTAAAGCCTAATCTGAACTTTGTCTGTGGTGCTTGTTAGCTGAGGAAGTAAAGGCCACTTTTCTAATCCAGAACTTGAAATTCATTTCTCTCTAAAATGCTAATCAACCATATTTTTATAATGTATATATCTTCCTCCTAAGACCCCAGCTGTATGAGTGATTGTACTCATGTACCATTGGGTTTACTCCTGCAAGAAAAATCAATCAAGGCACACGCTGATAAAACTTTGATCTAAGAGACTGATCCACCCAACCAGTAAGTAAAAGAGTCAAATTGTCTTTTTCCTGCACTTTGGATTCAGCTGTGTAGTTAAAGCCAAATTTTGGACATTTCTGCATCAAATTTTGCTCCTCCAAAGCTTGATCATAGCAGCTAAAAGTATTTCTTTGCTTTGAAAATCTTGTCAGCAGATGGAGATGTTCAGGACTCTGGGTTATTTTGTAGGAAATATAATAACATGAGACATGAATCGAGACACTGATATGATTGTCTATGTTTGTCCTGCATAGGTGGAGTGTGTTACAGTGAAAATCTGGGTGAAATAGTTGATCAAGATTGTAACAGTATTTCATTTTCTGTTAAAAAAAAAAGTTTTTCCTTCAAATAAATCCTTCCCTTTTCAAGGAAAGGCACTCAGCTTCCTGTCAGTGTGTTATTATTTCATGTTCCATTCGTGTTTGTTGTAAATGACTCTGCCTTTTATTTCCTTGGAAGTGAAGCACCTGCAACCTCAGGAAGCCAAGATGACTGTGATGTTCCTGAAGAGGTAGTGCAAGCTTTCTTCATCTTTCTTTGGAAATTGAAATGCAGATTTTGGTATGGAAATGTTGTTATTTAGCTTTCAAATCCATTTTTCTTCCTTTTCTGTTACTACTTTAGAGTGATTATTTAAACTGGAAGTTAATTGTTGTTAATTGCTAATTAATCCCCTTCTCAACAATCAAAAATCAAGTCAGGAATCCCCTGGAAGATATCAAATAATTTCATTAAATTCTGGAGGAGTCTGGAGTGCACAGCACTCTCGAGTCTTCCTCAGTAGAGGTGCAGAAAATAAGTGAACTGAGGGTGGAAGGAAAAATATTCTGAAGGGCATCAGCAACTAAAGGGTTTGCAATTAATTGTAGGGGAAAAAAAAGTGCACTGTGGCATTTGTGCTGCCTTGCCCTCACCTTTGATTTCCCCTGGGATGTATTTATAGTTCAAACCAAAGTCTTGAAAGAAGTTAATTGCACAGGGTTCTTCCTCAGGAAACGTGGAAGTCAGGATTTAAAGCTAAGGTCCAGACTCTGCTCGTTTTTCTGTCCTTCCCGACCCTGAGAAAGGAGTTAGAGGAGACCTGTTCTCTCCTGCTGACCTCACAATCCTGAAAGTCAACTGTAGTTTCAACATTGATGTGAGCAGCAGCTTGAGAAAATGGAGAGGCAGAAGAGAATATGGAAATTAAAATTCTCTATCTGGCCAAATGTGAGGTTCCTGTGAGGCTGTGTCCATCCCACACCCTTTCAGGACTGGTTTCAAAGCTCATTTTTGAATTAGTTTTATCAAATAAGTGGATAATTTTAGCTGGAATGGAAACACAACACAAGTAGTGTTATGAGAAAAGCTCATTCTCTGTAGTAGCCTTTATTCTACCCTGTGTTACACCCTGATGGAGGTGGTGAGCATGGTAAATCACAGAATGGTTTGGGTTGGAAGGGCCCTTAAAGCCCATCCAGTCCCAACCCCCCTGCCAGCAGCAGGGACACCTTCCACTAGACCAGGTTGCTCAAAGCCTCATCCAACCTGGCCTTCAACACTCTGGTTTAATCCAAAATTTAAATAACTCCTAAAAATTCACTTTGTAGGAAGCAAGATATCAAGGGTGTTGCTGCAGAATACATTTTGGGAGCAAAATCTGGTAATTTCTGTGAAGGTGAGACAAATAATTCACTTAAGTACTATTTTTAGTTCAATTTTCTTTGAATGGACATGTTTCAATCCATGACATGCTTTGGATTGATTTCTATTTGAAAGATACTGAGTCCTATTTTGAATTTAAGTGATGGAGTAAAACTCCATCAGCTACACTGGAGCTGTGCCCTTTTTTTTTTTCACTAGCAGGAAAAATGGCTCAGTGAACTCCAATTCCATAGGGAAAATCCCTTCAAAGGTGCATTTTTCCAGGCTGCTGGAGGAGAGCAGCTGGATTTTATTACAAATGAAAGCAGTGATGTATTTTACAGGTCATAACACATAAGGCTAAATTCTGGCTGGCATTTATGTTTATCCATGTGCCAGAAAATCTGAAATTGAAGGAGAAATACAGGCAGGGAATTTTATTATATTTTTTTTTTCCATTTCCAGTTCTCATTCCATGTTCCCACAGAGAAATGTTGTTCAGATACTGGGAGCAGAGCCCTGGAGTAAACTGGGACCTTCAGCAATTAACTGAGACCTGGAGTTAGGATGTAATTCCCCAGCCTATTATCAGTTGTGGGGTATAAACCCCTGGAGAAGGTGACTTAATCTACCTGGCTGTGTAACGGAGATTTTTATTTGTTAACAATTTTTCTGATATCTATTAAATAGTCAAATGATGATATCTAGTGGTGGTTTCCTTTACTACCATTTAGTTCAGAATTTCCAGAGGTTTACAACCATTTTTTTGCAAATAAATCTCAAAGTCCACCTTTTATTTGGAGGCAGGATTATATCCCACAAAAAAAAAGGGGATGTGCAGAATAACAGCTGCCATCAGTTAATGTTCTCATATTCTGCAGGTTAAAATCTAGAAAAATGCCAACCCAGCTTTCTCTCCTCTGGTTTATATAGGAAATTCCAGTTCAGATTTTTTCCTTTTCCTGTTTTAATCCTGTTTACTCCTATAGATTTGCAAAATTTACCTATTAGAATGTGGAATTTTATTCTTCAAAGCTAAAGTTCTTCACTTTATATGAAGACACGTGGTATGGCTCTGGTTCATGGCTTGTGCTTTTGATTTGGGTTTTCTGCAAACTCTTGAGTCCTGCTGTACCCAGCTGTAGGTCTCATAGAATCATAGACTGGTTTGGGTTGGAAGGGACCTTAAAGCTCATCCAGTTCCAACCCCCCTGCCAGCAGCAGGGACACCTTCCACTAGACCAGGTTGCTCAAAGCCTCATCCAACCTGGCCACAAACACTTCCAGGGAGGAGCAGCCACAGCTTCTCTGGGCAACCTGGGACACTGTCTGACCACCCTCACAGTGAAGAACTTCTTCCTAATATCTCATCTAAACCTCCCCTCTTTCAGCTTAAACCCATTTCCCCTTGTTCTGTCATTAACTGCCCTTATGAAAAGTCCCTCCCCAGCTTTCTTGTAGCCCCTTCAGGTACTGGGAGGCCGCTATAAGATCTCCCTGGAGCCTTCTCTTCTCCAGGCTGAACAGCCCCAACTCTCTCAGCCTGTCCTCACAGCAGAGCTGCTCCAGCCCTCGCATCATCCTGGTGGCCTCCTCTGGACTTGTTCCAGCTGCTCCATGTCTCTCTTGTGATGGGGGCTCCATAACTGGCTGCATACTGGTTTGGGTTTAGAATCACAGAAGCCCAGAATAGTTTGGATTGGAAGGGACCTCAAAGCTCATCCAGTCCCAACCCCCCTGCCATCAGCAGGGACACCTTCCACTAGACCAGGTTGCTCAAAGCCTCATCCAGCCTGGCCTTGAAGGTTTCCCAAGTTCTATGTAATATTACGGTTGTATAAAGCTCTGACTTACTATTTAAGAGTCCTTGATGCTCTTCAAAAAAATTTCTTGTTTTGTGCAATAACATAATTTCTTAATATGCTGTGTTGCTGTTTTTGCTTTTCATTCCCCATCTGTAGTGACTACACACTTCTGCTTTCCAGTGCAACATTTGTAAGACACACTGACCGTTGATTTATTTGCTCCACCCATTGCTCAACCCTATGAAGTTGCTGATTCAATAATTAATGACTACATTAATAACAAAGTTCAGAGGGAGAGAAAACCCAGGCTCAGGTCTGCTCACACTCTTTTTGTGTGTGTAAACTGCATTGTTTTATATGAATAACAGTCGGGAACTTAATGGAACAGGGAACAGAACTGCAAACTAATTAAAAAAAATGAAAAAGATCATGGCTTGCACTTTTGAATGAAGAGATTCTGATCGTTCCTGTTCCTCTTTCCTGTGAGATGAATTACAAAAAAAACTTTGCTGGAACAGAAAATGAAAACTTTAATGTTGCATATGGAAAAATTGTGCAAGTCAGACTGTAAAATGCTGTGCCTGGCTACGTGCAGTGGTGGTGTTTGAATGCTCAGGAGGGGAGCGGAGGGACACACGTAGAAACAGGACAAGAGGAAATGGCCTCTGGTTGTACCCAGGGCAGTGGAGATGGGATGTGAGGAAGAATTTCTTTGCTGAAAGGGTTCTGAGGCATTGGAAGGGGTTGCCCAGGGCAGTGGTGGAGTCCCCATCCCTGGAGGGATTGAAGAGTCGTGTAGACACAGTGCTGAGGAACATGGGTTAGTCATAGGGGACTGGTCAGTGTTGGGTTCATGGTTGGACTCGATGAGCTTAAAGGGCTTTTCCAATCGAGGTGATTCTGTGTGATTCTGTGATCCAATTCATCCTTCTAACTGCAACACAAAGTTAATTTCTCAATCTCTTCATGGCCCGTGATATCTGAGAAAGCCCCAGGCTCTGGCTTTGGGTTTTAGGGGT
>NW_010288432.1:3523-6088 GCF_000700745.2 Antrostomus carolinensis | reverse complement strand
TTCCTGCTGTCCAGAGAAACTGCGAGTGTGATCCTTCCCAGCAAGGGCAGTGTGCTCAGGGACTTGCCCTTAGTTTCAGTTCTGATTAAATCTTCTTACTAAACTGCCTCTCATCTGCTTTACGTGTCCTCTGTGTTTGCTCACGGACTTGCCTATGGATGGAAACGTGTCGTCTTCTGTCCCAGCTTCCCCAGAAAGAAGATGAATATTGTACGCACAGTCTTCACTGAGCATGTTGTAATGGAAAATGCAGGCAGGGAGGAGGAGCAGCTGGCACATAAGGTGATTATAGGTGGAAATAAGGTGATTACAGGTGAAAATAAGGTGATTATAGGTGGAAATAGGAGCAGTTTCCATTCTCATGGGGGAACATATTTTGCATATTCATAAATGAGAACGGCTTTCTCCTTCAAGTCTTAGACAAAGCGTGTAAGCAAAGAGCTCTTCTGATGTTAATGGGAAAAATCATATTTACATCCCAAATGTAGATGTCAAATGCTTATATTTTATCTTTCCACAACTGAGCTGATGAGATGGAATGTGCAGGTAACTTTGGAGGAGCTTTTCTACGTGTGTCCCACAGATTTTTGTCACAAGACTACCTGTCAGAGCGCAGAACCAGCCCAAATGAGGAGTTATATCTGAATTTTTGCTTGATGTGAAGGGTGGAGAGGGAACCAAACTGCCATCCTGGTTTAGGTTTTTTGGAGAGGCTCCTGGATATTAATTTGCTGGTGGAGCAGGATGCTTTTCATGTGATCTGTTGGCCGCTTTGTGCTGGATATTTCTAGGAGGCCCCAGTCCAACATAAGATTTTCATGTGTTATTAACCATAAACTGTGAGGACTTAGAGTTGAGTAAATATCTAAATGATTTCCTGATTTAGATAATATCATGGAAAATCTTTGCAGCACTGTAGCTAAAAGGTGCAGCACAAATTATTTTTCTTTCCCCTCGTGTTAAGGCCTGAGTTTATTTAAACTTCTCTTCCACAAATTTTGAGGGTTGATATATGAATTTCAGGAGGTGATGGAAATTGAAATTTAATTTACAATAGTTTTACAATTTTTCATGAAGTGATACATGCACTCATAGCAAAAAAAAAAAACCCCCAAAAAAGAGAAGTTAGACCACACTTAGAAGCAATTACACATCAGGAAGGTAAGAGAAAAGATTTCACATCTTTTCACTTTCAAGCTAAACAAAGGAAAATAATTTGCTGCAAGTGATTCCAGACTATAATAGAAATAGTTAAAACTATTAATTTAATGTAATGTTTTCATTGCAGGAGCCTGAATTCTGGTCACTGTTACCATATCACACAATGGTTCTGTTGTCCTCGTAATCCTCTTCATTCCAGCGGGAGCAAGGTACCCATCAATACAGTTATGGGCATCAGAATCTAGCCCTGAAACCTAAAAATGTGGGAAAGCACATTATGATAGGAAAATATGAAAACATGTCAATAAGCATCTGATCAAATGGTCCTCGCGTCAGAAGGTGGTTCAATAATGTCAATGGCCATTACCAGGGGACAACACGTGTTCTGTTATTGTAGGACTTTGGAAAAACATTTTCTCTTTGGCTTTTTGTTTATTTATAACTAATATATAATGAACAGAGATCCCAGAATCCCAGAGTGGTGGGGTTGGAAGGGACCTCAGGAGATCATCCAGTCCAACCCCCCTGCCAAAGCAGGTCCATCTCCAGCAGGTTGCACACGATGGTGTCCAGGTGGGTTTGGATCTCTCCAGAGAAGGAGACTCCACACTCTCTCTGGGCAGCCTGTCCCAGGGCTCTGGCACCCTCACAGGGAAGAAATTTTTGCAAAGAGCCTTTTGTTGTCCTTGCACAGCTCTGGGTGCAGCCAACCAGTCATTACGCTGAGAAGGACAATGGAGCTTTTAGGGAGATGTGGAGCTTCTTGCAGGGCTACAACCATCATTCCAGAGGAGCAGAGAAGAAAGTGAGTGAAACAGGTTCAGTTAAAAACTCTGCACAGGGTGCTGGCTTGGGATCTTCTCACCCCTGTTAACACTTCTTTTATCCCTTTTTCTGAAGAACCAAAGTGTGTTATGCTCTGTTCAGAGGTTTGCTGAGGAGTTCAGGTAAATGAGGAGGCATGCAAGTCTTTTGCTTCACCTAGTTACTGTTGCTTAGTCCTTAAGGTCCTGATTTTCTAAGTTAACTTCATGGGGAAAATGGAGCATGTTTTAATGTCATCCTCCCCGTTGACCTTCCTCAAATACTGTCCCAACTCTGCTGGTTTTTTTTTTCTGGTTCCATTATCCAATAGATATCGATTCTACACACAAAACCATTTTCCAGAGAGTGCTGTTGAGCTCAGAGCTGCAGGTCTTTTTTTTCCATCCAAGATGCAAACATTTCATTTTTTGGCATAAATAAGCAAACATTAACTTTCTTGCCTTTTTCCCCTGAAAACAGCAAAAAATCAAATTGTGGTTTGCTTGGGGCAAGGGGAATGGGATGTTGGCAAAACTCCTTTTCCATGCTGCCAAACTGGAACGAGTCTTCAAACCCCAACGTCCAGCAGCAAATATTTCA
>NW_010288432.1:0-3512 GCF_000700745.2 Antrostomus carolinensis | reverse complement strand
AGCAGGAAGAGGAAATATGAGGGTTTGGCATGTGAGCCCAGGCTCAGAACCACTTCCACCGCTCTTAGCTCTGGCTGAGTAATTTCTTAATTACTTCTTAACTGCTGTGAAGAGCGTTCTGTTCTCCTTCCTTCAGGGTAACAAGGGATCACATCTCCTTGTCTCTTCTTCTCCCCATTCCAGACCCTCTGGAATTGAACTACAGAATAAAGATGGAGGAAAACCTCATGGGATTTCTGTCCTCCAAGCATCTGTCCTGCAGGTTTGTTTACTCTTTAAATACCCAAAGGGAGAAGTGGCACCAAATTTCAGAAGCTTAGTTTGCCAGAAGACAGCTCTAATGAGCTGCTTTACTTTAAAGTCAGCAAGCGTGGTGAAGGGACACTATAAATTCAACTTAACCATGGTAAAGCAGAAAGAATTCACTCCTGGACTCTATCACTTCATCTTTCTTGTCTCCCAAAGTTCATCCTTCTCCTGCTTTACAAATTGGATCAGAAACAGGGA
The DNA here is from genome assembly GCF_000700745.2 of Antrostomus carolinensis. Lineage (NCBI taxonomy): Eukaryota > Metazoa > Chordata > Aves > Caprimulgiformes > Caprimulgidae > Antrostomus > Antrostomus carolinensis. The sequence continues at coordinate 3,005 of NW_010288432.1, read as the reverse complement.
GCTCATGTGGTTCTGAGAAACCCAGGATCTGTGTCCGCACGATTTTGGGGTCTGGATTTACAGCAGAAAAGTGGGTCACCAGCTCGTTGTTGGCAGCTCAATTTGGGCGTCATTTAAGCAGCTGAAGAGAAATAGTTCATTGATCAGTCTAGCAACAGCCCAGGGCCTCCGTGTTTTAATTACATGTATTCTTTGGATCAAATTAATCCCCGTTGAAACATCATCAACTTAGATGAAGGTCCACAGTGGAGGAATTTGACCTAATATAAGGGGTTTTTTTTCCTCTATATTATTAATACTTCTAACTTTGTTGCAAATAACTTTATTTTTCTGTCTCTCCAACTTTTCTGAGCAGGTTCATTCAGTTTTTGATGCTGTTTTCAAGTAGTGAAGAGAGATGAAGAGAACTTCTCCTGTTAGCCCTTCTTATTCTAGAAAGAAGCTTTAAGCAGTTGTTGAAACTTACTCCTCCTGTACCAGTGACCCCTGTCCAGCAAGTCTGTCTTGAGCATGAGCAACCTGGGTGCTTTGCTCAATATCCCAAAGAGGAACTGTGATGATCAGTAATGTTGCTGCCATGTGTTCTCTCTGTGGACACTGGAGAAACCCAGTGAAGTCCACTGTGAGATGGGTCCATTTCTGGATGGGGTGTTTTAGGTAGAACCTGTTCCATCAAAGCCTGGCTGCTTGAGCAGCACTGAAGGTTTTATTTGATTTTAATTTTTTTTTCCACTTCAAGAAGGGTTTCTGAAAGACTGGAAGCCAAAAATATGTCAAGAGTTAGGTCTAAAATACAACTTGTCTCTTTCTGAAGCATCCATAGATGTGTGGTTGGTCTAAGGGTGCACAAGGCATTTCTTTGGGGATGTGTCTGCAGGAGGAGCCTCTGCCTGTTTGGGCACGTGGTGCCAAAGGGGCTGATTCTCCAGCAGCATCTCCCAGCTGGAAACTAATGGATCAGGGTGGAGAGTCAGCGTGAGGCGGGGTGTGCTCTTCTCTTTGCAGCAACCCACACAACGAGGGCGAGCAGCGGCGAGGGTGGGAGCAGCCAGCGGCCAGGTCCTCGTGGCAGATGACTTCCAGGGTGAACAGAGGGACAGGGGCCAGGGTACAGACCTGCAGCTGCTGTCCTAGCCGGGTCCTTGCTCTCCTCCATCCTCCAAGCCACCAGGGTCAGAGACCTGCAAGGCTTCCTACCGATGTCGCTGCTGGAGGACATGATCCTGGAGAACATCAGCTGGGCTGCTGAGGGAGCCCAGGGCAACGAATCCTCTGAACACACATTTTTCTCTCTGGATTATCAGCATGTTCAAGTCCCCTTTGAAATCACGCTCTGGATCATGCTTGCATCCTTGGCCAAAATAGGTAAGATATGATTAAATAATATTAAAAGCCACGCTATTTATAATTAATAAAGAAGCTTTTTGTAATTTTTTTTTTTTTGATGTATAGAATCTGTATCGTGTTCAAAATCAGCAGTTGCTTCAGTTAGTGCTGAAGATGGCCAGCTAACTAGATTACATCATAAATAATCCCATTTTTTTTTAATTTATGCAGATTATTTATTTTTTCTTTTTGTATATTACTTAAAAATACACCTTTAACCTTCTGCTCTGGTGAAATGCAGGATGAACCAAGAGCCAGTTGAAAAAGTTTGATATTTTTTGGTAACCTTTCAGATTTTCTAGCTGATTCCTGAATGAATGACTCCACCTTAATCATGTGCGCTTATTACTCCTACTCCAAAGCTCAGCCTGCTGAAGGTGGGAGCACAGGGAGCTCCCTCACCCCAACGAGGAGTTGCTTGGTGCTCTTTAACTGGTTTGGACTGGTGAGATCATAGAATCATAGAATGGTTTGGGTTGGAAGGGACCTTAAATATCATCCAGTTCCAACCCCCCTGCCAGCAGCAGGGACACCTTCCACTAGACCAGGTTGCTCAAAGCCTCATCCAACCTGGCCACAAACACTTCCAGGGAGGAGCAGCCACAGCTTCTCTGGGCAACCTGTTCCAGTGTCTGACCACCCTCACAGTGAAGAACTTCTTCCTAATATCTCATCTAAACCTCCCCTCTTTCAGCTTAAACCCATTTCCCCTTGTTTTGTCATTAACTGCCCTTATGAAAAGTCCCTCCCCAGCTTTCTTGTAGCCCCTTCAGGTACTGGGAGGCCGCTATAAGATCTCCCCAGAGCCTTCTCTTCTCCAGGCTGAACAACCCCAACTCTCCCAGCCTGTCTTCATCCATTTTTTTTATCTATCCATCTCTTTCCAGGGTTTCATCTCTATAACAAGCTACCTTCTGTCGTTCCCGAAAGCTGTTTATTGATATTCGTAGGACTCATCATGGGAGGAATCATCTACGGTTTAAACGACAAGTCACCACCTGTTATGGACAGTGACATCTTTTTCCTTTACCTGCTGCCACCCATCGTCCTTGACGCGGGGTACTTCATGCCCAGCCGCCCCTTTTTTGAGAACATCGGCACTATCCTCCTCTACGCGGTGGTGGGGACGATATGGAACGTGTTTGGGATCGGCTTTTCCCTCTATGGGATCTGCCAGGTGAAAGCTTTTCACCTGCAGGACGTGTCGTTGCTCCACAACCTCCTGTTTGGCAGTCTGATCGCCGCCGTGGATCCCGTGGCCGTGTTAGCAGTCTTTGAAGAGATACACGTCAACGAAAAGCTCCACATTTTGGTCTTTGGTGAATCGCTCCTGAATGACGCGGTGACGGTGGTAAGGTCTTTGTTGTGAGTGTTTAATGTTCAGGTGAAGGATGGGCTGGTGGTGAGAGGCAGGATGTGAGATCTGCAGAGGGAAAAAGCATCAACAACTTCTTCTAGCAGAGGACTCTTGGTCCACTTCTCTGGCTCAAGGTCCTGAGAAGCTTTCAGGTGAACAACTCTTTGACTGTATGTCTGGAGATAGAAATGCAGGTGCCACAGCACTCCCCTGTTGGGTGCCTGACCTCCAGAGAGGTGGGCCAGTGCTAACCTCATGAAGT
>NW_010288431.1:8166-34165 GCF_000700745.2 Antrostomus carolinensis | reverse complement strand
CCTGCACCTGCTCCGGCCGGGAGAAAGGAGAGGTGGCCGATCGTGCCCCCTCAGACTCGGGGTGAGGAGGGGGCGGGCGCCGCACTGCCCTCCTCTGTCTCCCCTCAGGGTCGGCGAGGGTTGACCCCGACCCAGCACAAGGGCAAAGGCCCCAGGATGGTCCCACAGCCGCGCCCCACCGCTGCTGAAGGACCCTCCAACCCCTTCCCCGGAGCTGCCTCGCACCCAGGGGCCTGTTCTGAGGGGCGCAGAGGCACCCACCGCTCCAAAAACCTGCGGCCAGGCTGCTCCGTGTCAGCCTACAGCAAAAAAACCCCCAAACAAACAACAAACCAACAAAAAATCCAGCACTTCACTTCACCAGCACTTAAAAGTTCACTTACTTGCATGCTAAAAACCACAGCACCCAGACAGCAACCTGAACTCTTGATTCTCCATCTTCACAACCAGGCATTTTACAGGAGCTAATTCAATCAGGGAGCGCAGCAGGACATACATAACCTCTCCCTAAATCCAATTTTTTTTCATACATACCTTGATTATTTATTTTTTTTTCCTACCACCACTCCCCCAGCTTTTTAGCAGCTCTGGAGTGTCATAAGAGCAGCTGTACATGCCAAAACCAAAAAAGTTGGATATTATGATGCCTATTGACAACGTAAAAATATTAGAGGGTATTAGATCTTTTGATAAAGAAATGAGGTTTTCTAATCTCTCAGTATTACAATCTTAACTTTACATGTACTCATGCAAATTGGGAGAGGGCAATGCTAAGGTTAGCCAGAAGGCATGATTTGAATCAAGTACAAGCAAATTAATTTAAAAAAAAAAATTGTGAAGTGTCTGTATCCCTTAACTAACTATATAGTTAATGTCATGAAAAACTGTACAAGTTCTTTTCCTAAATGGAGAAAATATTCTAAGAGAAGTTTAATACTTTTGTGAACTGCCGATTTAGGCAGTAACTCATTATATGTTTCAGCTTTATCTTCCCTTTTTTGCTACGTTACTGTAATGCAGATATATGTGTAAATTCCGAAGCTGAAAGCACTAAAAGAACGGCTTTAAAACCTTTCTTCAATAATAACTGATCTGAAGAGAAAATACACTGAGACTGAAAACTTAAAAATGTTATATATTATCTTGATTCATTTAGATTAATACCAACCCTTAAGTGAAATTCTCATGGATGTCAGGCACATTTAAAGGTCCCAAAATAAGACTTTTAAAAAAAAAAAGTTAATCCATATCACTATTCATCTTACAGCAAGATCAATACCAAGAGCATAGACTTGCAGAACTGCCAAGTTCATAAGGTAGAAATCTGCTCTCTTAACCTCCAATAATCTTTCATTACCTGCTAGTACATCACCCAGCTCCCACCTCCTTACCTCCCCCAAACTGCCTGTGCCTTCTTCTAGGCAAAAATTTGGAAAAAAAAAAAAATATTACCAAGGTCAAAAGCAGGACAAGCAGTTGTAAAGCCCTAAAATAAGAAACGGGAGACGTAATCATTTAGAAAGTTTGGGGGTTTGACCTTGGCATCTATTTTTCAAGACTTTGGAAACATCAAATTTGACTGCTGGTTCCTCCAGGCAGCTCTTTGGTTAACATTTGTCACCCTGGAGTTTTCATCCTTCCACTGCAAAGTTTTTGTTTTAAATAAAGCGAGTGAATCAATATTGTCAGAAAGCCCGTAACAGATCAGACACTGCCTCTGTTTGTTGCCTCTGTTGGTCTGATGTAGAAGCAGCGAGATGGAAAACAGTGGCACAGTATCATATTATTCTTCTGAATTTACCCAGTTTCTCTACACTAAGCTGACATACACACACAAAACTTCTGCTCTGAAGGATACCTCCTTAGTGAAGGGAACCGATTCCTTTACATTGTAACAGATATAATGGGGAGAAAACAATTATTTTAGGCCTGGTTTCTCATCAAAGAAAGCTTATAAAATTGGGCCAGCTCTTCCTCTCTCTACCCCATGCAGCCCCCAACATTTAACAAGGCAATTCAGGTCTTAAAACCAGAAGTTTCTACTTTTTTCTGTTCCTAGCTAGACAGAGGAGAGGCATGCAAATTAATGTCTTTGCTGCAAGAAAGTCTGCAGCATAATTTCCACAGTTATTTACCCTGTTTGGCCAGAGTCACTGGCCACCAGCCAGGCAGTTAACATAGATCAGAAGCAGCTTCGCAGGTGGTAGCTGGGGCATGTGAGAGGGAAAGCTGAGGTTATTGTGTTGGAGATGGGATATGAACTCATGGGAATTCTGCAGCTCACCTTCTTTTTTTTGCTTTTAGCATTATATCACCACCACACACAAACAAGCTAGAACCTTTTTTTTTTCTTGTGCATAATGCAACTGCTTCCTAAAGGTGTCTCAGCAATATCTCAGTGTGGTTCAGGCTGCTCAAATATTAGTAGACTTACCTTGGTCTGCAAATCCTTGGTCTGTTGATTCATAAGACCTTAGGCTGTTCATCAGGCCTCTGGGTGAGTCACCTTCAGAAAATAGAAATGGTCGAGCTTGTAGGCATGCTGCTTTCGGAGCCACTTCTCAGGGCAGACTCCTTTCCCAAAATAAGATCTAACATGTTTACAGTGCACGGATAATTGAGACAGAACTCCACTTAAAGATTTACAGATGAGATGGTTGTGAGAAAGGGAGCTTTCTTCAAGCAACAAGTCCTCTATATACCACACTTTCTATAACCTTTCTCCATCCTGTCTTTAAAACCTCTGGTTTCCCTTAAGTAGCAGAATTTGTAAAACAACAGCAAGGCACCGATGTTATATTGTTCTCTAGATTTCAGGCGTGTGAGACACTAATAAGCGAGACTCCTGCATATCCATTGATCTATGGCAGCTGCAGCATAATCAAACACCAGTGTTATGTATATACAAGCTACTCTGTGATTATAGATCCATTAATAAAACGTTTGCAAGATATAATTATGCACATTAGTGCTAAATGCAATCCACTTACGCAAGGTCCCTGCTTATGGGCTCTACAAAATTCAGGGGAGAGAGGGAGAAACTCTGCAGATGAATTGACTTCTTTACCCCAGTCTAATTTTATTTCCCTACTACTACAACTGGTGCTCCCAGCCAGAACATCCTCACTGAAGTCATCCCACCAGTGATGTGGGAGATTGCTGTTCAGTTCATGGACCCACAGTCACATGCAGAAACCACCCTGAAATGCTCTAACACCTCCAGAGCAGCCTTTCGTGTCTAGCCTGCAGATATCAGCATAAAGATCTATCTTATCTCAGGACTCCCAAAACAACCCTAATGAGGGATATGGGCAACACAGAGAGCCTTGAGCTGTCGGAGTCAGTTCACATCTGTGGAAGCACTTTATGCAGAGATGGATGTAGGGACTCCCAATGTGACAACACGCAGCTTTCAGGACTTGGCTGAGTCCAAAGCTCATACCTAAACATCTTGTGTAGCACACAAAGAGAGAGAGAGGAGCCATATCACAACAGTTAAAGAAAATGATCTAATTTTGCATGATGAGTGGGAAGCTGCCTACCAGCTAAAAAATGCTAAGCACGGCAGGTACGAGGGAGGAAGCAGCATCTGATCTCTCTCTTCTCTGAACCAGCCTACAAGAGAGATGCAACTGTGGACTCCAAATACTAAAGCTGGAGCCCTTTTCCTAAAAGCAGATGCCTGCAGGTGCACTTGAAATAACTGAATAGGACTCTCCCTTATCAGAACGTGGCTCTTGCCTGCCTTGGTTGTTCCCCAGCACTCAGGGTATGGAAGTGTTTACCACACTGAAGCCATTGAAGCCCAAATTCCTGGCCTCCCCAGCAAGCACCCTAATCATGATGACCCTAGCACAGGAGTAATTTTATTCACAGCTCTGCCTCAACCTGGGCTACTACCACAGTGCAACAAGAGCCTTAAGTCTACATGGTCAGGCCGAAATGAGAAACCAGTGAAAACAGCCATCCTTTCCAAGCTGGGCGATTTGGACACTCTGGGCTATTTCTGGTTTTGAGCACTGGAAGTTTAATGACATGCTTCACAAAGAAACAGCCTTTGTTTCAATAACAGACATGTGGCATCTCCCATGAAACCATGACTAGCATGGGACATCCACCTGAAGACACTCTTGTCACACTTGCATACCAGCAACTAATCGTAAAGAGATCAGGGACATGTGCAACTACAGAAGTACAGTGTGATACCAGGTACAGGAGTCTGCTGTAGCAAAGGCGGCCTCTGATTAGTGAGCTTGGCACTGTCTTAGGAAAACACATCATAATTAATTGAAAATGTTTAAATTTTTTCAATTAACCAGGAGGATGCAGATGATTTTTTTTCTAGAAACTCCGCTACTCATAAGGCCCCACCTGGAATACTGCGTCCAGTTCTGGAGCCCCCATCACAAGAGAGACCTGGAGCAGCTAGAACAAGTCCAGAGGAGGCCACCAGGATGATGCGAGCGCTGGAGCACCTCTCCTATGAGCACAGGCTGAGAGAGTTGGGGCTGTTCAGCCTGGAGAAGAGAAGGCTCCAGGGAGATCTTATAGCGGCCTCCCAGTACCTGAAGGGGCTACAAGAAAGCTGGGGAAGGACTTTTCATAAGGGCAGTTAATGACAAAACAAGGGGAAATGGGTTTAAACTGGAAGAGGGGAGGTTTAGATTAGATATTAGGAAGAATTTCTTCACTGTGAGGGTGGTCAGACACTGGAACAGGTTGTCCAAGGAAGTTGTAGATGCCCCTAGGTTGGATGAGGCTTTGAGCAACGTGGTCTAGTGGAAGGTGTCCCTGCTGAAGGCAGGGGGGTTGGGACTGGATGATCTTTAAGGTCCCTTCCAATCCAAACCATCCTATGATTCTATGATTAAACCAACATGAAACGAAACTCAAGAACATCAGAACCAATTATTCCTCCGATGATGCAATGGAGGCTGAACTACACAATTAGAGAACTAAACCAAATTATCCCAGAAGGCTACTTGACTTTCATACTGGTTATTGGGAACAGTGATGATGAGCGAAGCAGATATACATTTCTATGATTCTGTGCTGTCTATACACGTTTTGGCAATGGAACCACACAGCTTTTGAATTAAAAACCTTCTTTTAATTTTACCAATCACAGCACAAACTGAAAAGAAATAGCATCTGAACTCGGAGCCTCCTCTGTCTGGCAAGCAGAGGGCAGGACTGGGTGTCCCTTCCAGCCTTGCCTGCGGCCTGCTAAGTGACTCTGGGCATATCGCTTCAACTCTTGTGCCTCAATTCCCCCACCTATCAAATGACTTGAGACCTCCAGACAAAGATCTTGAGATCTTAGTGGGAAGAGCCAGGCACTATCATTATCCCTGATGTTGAGCAATGAGGAGAAAGTTTAACCGAGCACAAGGCATGACTCACCCAAGCCTACAGACATAAAAGGAAGTGTTTAAAAACTGCCTTGGTGAAATTAGCTCTGAAGATGCTGTTATCAGCAGAGGGACAATGCTAATGGCACTCAACTGCATGTTGTTCAGGCGTAGCTTTTACTGTGTATCGTGTACTGTACTGCTGTCAGCCACACTGCCTCATTACATTGCATTTCTCAATCCATTAAAAACTCCTCCAAAAGTATATGCATGGTTTTGGGGAGTGGCGTGCTCTGGTAGGAGAGCTTTTCACATGTTTTAAAAACCATTAAGCACAAAAAGACATAAAAAGGCTGGACAAGGTCTGTAATCTTGTAGCTGCTCTAGAAGTCCCTGTAGATTTTCAGATCTCAAGGGTTTTCAGAAAGCAACATGAGAATGGACGATGCAGATTATTTCAGTTCCTCGAGACCAGCACAAGCCAGCTGTAGTACTCTGGCAGCTCAGAGTGGACACAAAGTTACCCACCCAGGATATCTCAGGTTTTCTTCCATGTGAAGGAATCAGGGTGGCACAAAGCAGTCACAAGCAGAGAGCCTAAGAAACAGTCAAAACATGCACATGCTGTAGCCGCCTCCACCAGCCAAATCTGTCTGATACGCTAAATGCACATCAGCTCTCTGGATTAATTATACTTGCTCCTCTTCTGTTTCTGATTTTCAGGGGTTTTTGGTGGAGTTTTTGGTTTGTTTGGTTGTTTTTTCTTTTTCTTTTTCCTGTTAGCATACACAGCACCAAGAAATTGGTTGACACAAACTATGTTGGTGGCTGATATGAGAGGAGCTCATGTGCAGGACAGCACAAGTTTCTGGTCCTGCAGCCATCTATTCTTGTTCCTGCATGGGCCACACAGGGTATGTTCAGATCCAAAGCATGGAAACCAAACACTTGTAGGGATAAGTGTTCATGGGTTGAATTTGAGATGATGGGGGGGGAAAAGCTAAACAGAAGGTGACACAAAGCCCTATTCTTGTTTCACATGTGAACATTTCTCACTAAGCAAGCTGCGTTATGGTCTGTTATACTTTTGATTATACTCAGGGCAACTGTTAGAGGTGATTCAGTCTTGGTACTGATAACGTCCAGGTGACTCTTTGGATTCAAAAGAAATTATTCTCATAAGCTTGGATCTGTAATTCTTTCCTCTCATAGGAAAGTGGTGGAAAGCTCATCCAGTGGTGGAAAGCAATTGCATTTCTGAAGCTTTTTTACCTTCTCTGTAGTCAAAGCAGAAAAGAACTCCCAACTGTAATCAAGGATTTTAAGACTTTGCTCATCTGAAACAAAAATACCGATCAACTTCACAGGAGGAGAAACTTGCCACAGGCACATCTTTGCTAAAAGTGTTTTGCTGGTGAGAAACAAAGACGTTTATGCACAAAGAGATCTCTCCTTCCAGAATTCCATATTTGTTTAGAAGAGTCAGACAACTCCAGAGGATTTATCAGCTAAACTTGCACCAATCTTAATAAGGATTTTGTTAAAATCCCCTGTTCTGTTTCTAGGAAGTTTTCTTGAAGATGCAAGAAGTTAAAGTTTTTCTACTGCCTTTCAGTCCTCTTGGTCTCTCACACTTTAACTGCCTTTATAACATATGCCAGCCTTTAAATTTGTCTCAAAAGGCAGCAAAATGTCAACTTTCAAACCAACAGATTATTCTAGAAATCTTTGTCTTAAAGAATTAATTACATTTTCAAGGTGCAAGCTGCATTTTGGAACTAAGCAGAGTTCTGCTGTCTTATTACACACAAAACACATCAAAACCTTACATTTCCACACACCTAACACACATTGTATCATAACAAATGGGTCGTCAGCTGGTTTATTGTGCTTTCAGAGAGATCAGTGCTCCACTTAGGTGAGCACAGAGACTGGGAGACAAAGTCCTGAAGCATGTTCTCTAATTAGCCATTGAAGGCTAGCAGGAGCTGCCACCATTTCCAAATGGATCACCAAGAGGTGAAGTCTCTTCTTGAGGCCTGGAGATTACCAATATTTAAATTGGTGTCTCAAACCAAGTCTGCAAGGAAATATTCCTCTTTATCAGCACATTCCATCGCAGGCAGGTTTGGAGAGCTCTGGCACAGCGGGTGCTGACCGCTGCTTTAATTGTGGAACTCGCAAAGTTAAAAAAAAATACCTGGCTGCTGCTTTGGGGTGCTACTGAACTCTGCCTGCCTCACATCAGCTCCAGGAAAGTAAAGAAAAGCCCATTTCTTGGGTGTGTACTGCTGAGGGAGCTGCCTTTTCACCTTCTTTTCATACAGTGCTGTTATTGTTTTTGCTCACATTGATCTTATCCTTTGAGAATTTGGAAGGGATTTCAAAGAGGCAGGGTGTTGATAGTAACTTTGTGTTCATACTTCTCTCCTGCTAGAGCTATTTGTTTTTCCTGACTAGGAATTAGGATGGCCCCGAGTTCTCTACCTTGATCCAAACAGGCACACCCTGGGTCAGAACAAAGTCTCATAGGCTTTCCCCTGACTTCATAAGAGCACAAGAACTTCCCCATGCAGATTTGATTGCGCATTCCAGGTTGAAGGGTGTATTTACAGCTGCCCTTTTTGCCTTCTTTATGTCCTGAGACAGATTCTTCAGCACACTCTACCATAGGATTTTCTTATTAGATGTGGATTTTCCCCCCTCAAGTCTTTAACACTGTTATTTGCTGCATTTTTGTGCTTTGCTCCCCCTGCCTGGGCTCCTACTTACCAACAGGAAGGAGACAAGCAAGACATGTACGAGCCAACACTACAGCAATGACAAAAAAACCAATGCACAAGAGCAGCAGTGGTTGCTCTTCACCTCTTGGTCACCTTTGTGGTCTCCATTAGCAGCTGCAGCGTTTGTAGATGTCCAGTTAAGCTTGAGGCTGACCCACAGAACAAAGAGAAACAAAGGTCACTTCCAGTTTCCCCAGAAAGAAATTCCAGTGGCTACTCCAACCCCATAATCCAGCCATGATTAATGTGTATCGAAGACAGATCTGGTTTCATCAGAGATCCTAGATTTTGAACAGTCTTAACTGTTTGGGGGAAAAAATCCCCAAGCATCCTTGAAAGCTGAAGGAGGAAAAATACAGTTCAAATACAAAGTTGGATCCTGTGGCAGGGGAGTTAAAAAATGACAGTGTTCTACACAAACACAGACTACTCCGGGGAGCGTTAAAACAGAAGCAAGCTGGTTTCCTCAGGATTTGCACTTCCATTCTCCCCTTTCACCCATACCACCCAATTTCAAGGCTTTCAAAGGAATTTCTGAAGCCTGCTTTCCCTCCCACTCTTAAATTTGCTTCCATTTGACCTGCAGACTCAACAATTTGTGGTGCAGGAGAACAGGAAAAAAGAGGAAAGAAGGCACACAGGTGCAGTCATCTCCCATGCTTTGCTTTACTATGAGTCCAGTGTCAAACTGAGTTTGTGCAGAGTGAGAATTTTTTTGGACAGAAAGTCCTTTCAGGACAAGGAGAGTGACTCCTGAACCTCTCAAGAAACATCTCAGCATCAACTGAGATTCCCAGGCTGGAGCCAGACCAACCAACTTGTGTCCACCACAGAGAGCTGTAATTTTGGAGGGGTTTAGCACCTGGCTGATCTTCAACTCCCAGCCCCACTCCCAGATTTCAGATCTGAGCACTCAAGTTTTCCAAAAATAGTCCCACTACTGAAGTTCTCCCATTCAGGCATCATGCAGCAGTATCATTCCCCAACCTCATTCTCAGAAACAGCTGAGATTTTTGGCTGCATTTTAAAACAAAAAGGCAAAGAGGAGGAAAAAAAGCAGAGGGTGGAAAACAGCTTGAGGGAAATGCCTGGCATGGAAAAGCTTTAGTCTAAATAGCTGAGCTTTGGCAAAGCTGTAAGCAGTCAGACTGCTTCTTACAATGAAAACCACCCGACACACTTGATCGGTGTGTACCCACTCATAAAAACACAGACACCTCTTGTATCTACAGAAACCTGTGCTCCACAGCAGGTAGGGTGAGCGGTAATGAATGGGTTCAAATCACAGCAGCAAGATCAAGATTGGGTAACAGGAGAACATTTAGCTGTAAAGATATCTTGAATCCTGGGACAGATTTCCCAGGAGAAATCAGTTTCCATCGTGGGAGGTTGTCAGAAGTGAATGAAGTGCAACCATCTCTGCTGTAGCAAAGAGCAGCTACAAAGTGAACCAGGTGTCACATTGAGACTCCTCAATATTTACTTTATACACAATCATTTACACGTGCTAACAACGAGAAGTAATGCTCTTCCCTTAGGAGAAGGTTTTCTAACTGCTGAAGTGATCTATTTTTCACATCCTCGTTTGAACAGAGGCAGTATCTCTGTCCTTATCTGACAGAAGTGATAGAACAGAGGCACATGGAGGTTGTGCAACTTGTCCATGCTCATAGAAAGCATGGGTAGGGCTGATGGCACCAGTAGAGTTCTGCATTCATTGCTTGTCAACTCAAATTGTTCTTCTCCCTGGAAATTTCAGAAAAGTTCTCACACGCATTTTCATGGCCACTGATTGATGGAGTTCCTTTGTTTGGCTGCTTCTTCTGCTCTAGGGTTTATCTGAGCCCAGTAGCCTAGGATCTTCTTACAGCTACCTCATCCTCTCTTCTTTTCTCTAGCCAGGGAATTTCCACTCTTGTCAGATCCAAGGTTGCATGCATCCCTTTTATCTAGCAGTCCGCTGTGCTTTGCCTTTCTGAGGAAACATCCTGGATGGGAGCTTTTCCTCCCTGTTTTCATCATCTACTTCTCAGTCCTTCACTTCTAACCTGGCAGGTCTTCACTATATGTCTAACTACCTCATAAAATGGGGATTCCTGTTTATTTGCTCTTTCTATTCCTTCTCTCTCAAGGCTTCATTTTAATTTTAGAAAAATCAAAGAGGAATCCTTTGGGAATCAGAGGAAACCACTTGAGAGTGTCAGAAGATTCAACAGAGACTGTCCTACCACTGCCCAGCTGGGGATGTCTGGTGGGCAGCTCATGACCCTGGGAACAGCTTGTTTCTTCACCACTTCTCTTTTGTTCTTAACAGCAGCTTCCTCGATGTTATCATGTACCAACAAGTTTATGGGTATCAGTTTTGAGCTTCACAGATTTTTGAGATCCAGAGGTTTTTGGTTTCTTCCACCCCATTGTCTTTTAGACTTGATATTCCCATCCTTCATATTTATGATCATTTTTTCAGTAGCACCAAATTGTTCACCTGTTTTTTCTTTGGTTTACCTCTAGGTGGGAAACAGCTACAATTAATTCAGGATCTGTTCTCATTTTGTACTCTGCAGATTGATTTGCTACAGTGTTGGATCCCAGCCTCTATCACATCTGCTCTCACTCAGTTCGGCAACTCATTTTCCACCCTGGTATCTTAATGGCTCTTTTCTGCTCTCATAAAGAGTCATCTACCATTGCAGAGTTTTGCCTTTTAATATGTCTTTATCTGTCAGAAACTCAAAGCAACATTTCTTTCCAAAGATGAAAACTAGGTGCACTCTTCATGCTAGTGCTTTAGGGTCAAGAAGGGGTATGTTTGGCCACCCAGTAAAAGCCTCGTCCCAGTTCAGAGGATTCACACCTTTGGCTATCACTAGTAACAGGACTGGATGAAAGTGTGCCAAAGACCACCTGCAATGGCACTCAAGGATTACCTTCCTGACAGACCCACCTCCAAACATAGTCCTTTATCACCTACTTGCAGGTTGTTACGAGGGGGAAAACAAGCTTCACTAACCATTACTTTGCAGCTCCTTCCCAGTTAGGATGTTGTCAAGGCAGGTCTGTTTCTCTCTGCCAAAGGAGAGCCGTAGCCTGGGCACTGCTCAGCTGAGAGAGGATAAGACAACAACCAGGGAAATTGTTCTTCACAGATGATATTAATTCAAGCACTTTAACTTTCATTTAAGAGCTGCTGATAAAGCATTTCAGAGCAGAGCGTTAAGGTCTAATTCTCCATTTCAAGATGTGCCACCCATAGCATTTTACATCTTGGTTGCGACAGGCTGGATTTCAGTGGGTTTTCTGCCCTTAGCTGTACATGGCTGGAGTTTTATCTCCTCTAGAAGAAGCCACAGACATGCAAAAGTGCCTCCGGGAAGCAAATTCCCCCCCTGCTCCCCCCAAGAACCACAAAGCTGGGAAAAGCCTCCACTTTCTGTCCAGTAAAAAAAAAAAATTCCCCTCATAATTCTAAACTCAATTAGTTACAGCCCCTGAATTACTTCTGAGCATGCTGAAATTAAAGCTGGTTGAGTCAGTCTCATCTTTAGGTAACCAGAGCTCCGTGTCAAAGCCACACACCACTACCGTCCCCACCCAGGCGCAGCAGTACAGAAAGTCCTAGCAGCACTCTCCCGTGGGTCTGTTTCCCAGCATTTATCACTAACCCTACATTTAGGAATAAATGATTGCCAGCAAACATCTAACAAAAGCCCAGGAGCAACGTGCAACGATTGAACTCACTGCTTGGGAGCTTGTTACTCCTGCAGCTGCTGCCTGCACACCAACTTCACACCACTTCACGTGAAGGGCATGCAAAATGCTTTGAAAGTCAGGTCTGCACATTTTTCTCTGAAGTTGCAAGTAATCCAGCCTTCTTTATGCTTATGTAGGCAAAACCGAGTACCTCAGGTGACTAGCTGCAGTCCCAAGCGTGGAGGCAGGCTGTTAAACATGCTGCTGCCCTTGGTTTGAGAGCACCATCCTCCTCCGCTTTGTCTCTCAAACACTGGTATTTAATGACAAACAAGAGCTTTTCTCAAAGGAAAGCGACATGACCACAACGCAGAAGTGAGAAAACAAGATCACAAGTTATTAAGCACAAAAAGCTCCAGTTAAAGTACAGTCAAAGCAGAGGTGTGCATGAATATGGACATGAAGCTGGGTCTCTCCATCTCCATTCCTCTGTGCTGCCTTTGAACTGAAGAGGAAGTGCTCGTGGCAATGCAGGATGCAAAGCTGGTTATGCTTTGCTCTGTAAGAAAACATATGTAGCCAGGGAACACGACTGCCGGAAGATTAAAAGGAGACTAAAATTCACCACTTTGTCTTCATTAGCAGTTCTACAAAGTATTGGCTTTTTTTTCCCCTGTCCTGCTTTCTCTTCAAAGACTTCAGAAAACATGATAGAGACAATTAAAAATAAAAGAACATCCCAAATCCTGAGAGCAGAGGTAGGGAAACTGAGGTGCAGCTTATGTTCCTGCTCAGCTGCATAAATGGACTAGAGCAAAGCAGTGATTTGAAGACTTCCAGTCACAGCCTCTGTCTCCTGCAACAGCCAGTTATATCCCCACCAGCTATTTGCTTGTAGTTTTCTGAAAGCAGCCCCGCACTGAACTTTTCTAATTTACCCTTGCCCTACCCTGGCCTTATTTCACCAAGTGTTTCAGAAACTCTCAGACCCTCAGAGACCTTGTTCCCTCCTTTACTTTCCTGCATTTTCCATTAATTTCCATTAATTTTCCCTTCTAGTGGAAGATGTCCCTGCTGATGGCAGGGGGGTTGGAACTAGATGATCTTTAAGGTCCCTTCCAATCCAAACCACTCTATGATTAATCTAAACAGAAACTATTTAAATACCTTCATTATCTTTTTGATTCCCTAATTTTCATTTTAAGCACGTGAAGCCTTTGCTATGACAAGTGTTCCCCAGCCTGTTTCTCTGCTGATGAACCTTTAACTTAAATAGGATGCTGAGCACCTGTGAGTAAATGCATGTTCAAAAAGAAAATTACAGTTTCTTGGGGTATTGAGCCAGCAGCAGCTATTAAAACAGTCCTCTGGGGCAGAAGGTGCTCCAGCTGCCAGTGGCTTGGAGCTGAAGAAAGAACCACTTTGCCATTTCTTTCACTCCCAGTGCAAGCAAGACACACACACACGCCCCTAGCACATAGCTCAGAGGCACTTTAACAACAGCAAAACAGAAGCTTCGGCCTTATTTTTTCTTCCAAAGTTTCATTAGTCTTGTGGGATTTTCTTGCAAGATGTATTGTCCTAGCCCCAGAGGGTTGGGTTGGCTTGTCAAGCAGAGCTTTAGCCTCCCTGGTAAAGGCAGAGATCCTAGATGAAGAGCAGCTGCTCTCTTTACATTGCCAATGTGTTTCCAATGACCGGTGCTCACGAGTACAGCCCTGGTTCAGGAAAACATTTATTCAGCACATGCCTAAAAGCCATTGACCTGAATGAGACTCAACCTTGTGCTTCAGATTTGTTCCGAATCAAGGCCTGAAAGACGGGATATTTTTTTTCTGCTCATTTAAATGCTGAAACCTAAGACTGTAACACAGTCTATTGAAACGTCCCTCTACCGCTGTTCCATCAGCTCATGAATCTTGTGGAAAGCCCATCAGTTACAGGTTGCTGCAACTGTGGTAAAAAAAAATGAACCTTACATTTATCTTTCCACAGCGTATATTAGTGACTAAGATATACAATGTTTTCTTGGTATCAGATTTAGAAAAGTTTTGGAAGCTTGTGGCATAAGATGGACTCTTTGAAATGTTTTCCTTGGATTGAATATCAGGTTGCATTTTGATTAAGAGAAATATATACCTGAGGAAGGCAGGCAGTGATGAATGAACAATTTCCTATCGCTTTCTCAGGCTTACTATTCATTTTAGGTGGAACAAATTTGTGTCAATTGAATAAATCCATAGAGGCATTGATTTATTTGGAATTTAAAGGTACAGTAAAGAAAACATTCAGTCTTAATTGTAAAGAGTATAGTTTTGATTAACTCTAGGATTTTAAAAATAGAACCACTTATTTTCCAAGCAGTGGTAATTTCTAAAAAGGTTTCTCTTTAGGTTGAGTCACATTGTTTCTAAAAACCAGAACAGCACTTTTTGGGTTTCTACCATGCAGTACTAACACCTCCTCTGTTGTGTTCTGCTGCCATTTGCCTTGGGCTATTTCTAATTAAAATAATCATAAAGGGACCAACATTGGACCTCACCCACACCAACATGGGGAAGCTTAAGACAAACCCAAAATTAGCCACTGGAACAAGCACTTGCTTCCTGATAGCTCTTACCCTCTTGAGAAGGTTTTGGAAAATGTAGCTAACAAAATTCTCCATCACTCTCAGGGAAAAATAACTGGTCTATATTTAGGATGAAAAATTAAGCAGTAGTAACACCAGCAAATTATTAGCAAGCCTTCCAGTTGTGCTCGGAAGAACACAGCTACAGATGAAGGGTCACACCAGCGGTCTGCCTGTACTGGCCCCTGTCAGGAAGATGTCCCTGAGCAGGCTGGTACCCACAACCACATTTCCAACACCAGAAAAGCCCCAGCAATGCCAACAGCATCTTGCTCTTTGGAGGTGCTGACCCACCTGAAGCCACACATTCAATCACACAGAGGGGATGATTTACAGCCTGAGCTGTTTTAGGAGCTGGCTGCTGGAGACCATCTCCTGCAGAGTGAGAGGCTGAGAGAAGGGAGCTGAGACCCTCCATGGGGGCAGAGAACTGCTACCTACAACAGTGCTCCAGCCTGTTCCCAAGCCCATAGGATGAGATGTCCAGCCACCACCCACCACAGATATCAAACCTCTAGAAACTTGGGAGTCCAACCCAAACCATTCTATGATTCTATGAGTTTGCAGTAACAGTCCCAAACGGTGTAAAACCCACTGGTGCCTCCCAGCCATCCTGAAGTAATTCAAAGCTCAGACTAATGCTATGTTCAGACTAATGTCTGTATCCTCCTACACTACTGCAAGACAGATATGCAAGAACACATAAATGTAAATGAAGAGGTTGTGAATCTTTTAGATTGAAACAAAGAATTGAATCATGTGCGATAATTACAGCCTCTGCAGGCAGCAAATGCTTCAGTCAAGTTCACGCTCCTTTAATTAAAAGAGCTAGATCTCCTTCCACATTAAATATCTTCATCTAAATAATAAACTTTCAGTATGCACAACCCAATAAATACTGCCTCCAGATTGCGTATTTAGCATCTTCCATAAATAAGGCCATAATTTCAACTACTAACTAGTTATGAATAGCAGTTTAAAATAGCAAAGCAACCATTCACATGCAAAGTTAAAATGGCATTTCAAGTTCTAAAATGGTTGGAAATTGTCACTAACTGGAGCCATTCTCCTCCAGTCAGCAGGCTCTTGTCAGAGAGCTGGATGCCCTGGAGAATCCTACCTCTTCATCAAGCTGGGTTCAACTTGGCCCTTGGGCTCAAGCTAAGTGGAGGACGCATCAGACTGCCAGAGCACATCCTCCTCAGCTTTGTTTATGGAGAAGGCTCTTCTCATTAGATAGCTGGATGGGTCCGTGCATTGCTGGGAGACAAATATATAGACTTTCACTTGTAGGTCAGCAGTTCAGATCTGATGGGGATGAGTAATGACAAGCTAATTGATCTCAGATGGCCGTTTGGTGGTCTCTGTAAAATGAATTTGGTGGTCTGGGTTCACATCTCAGGGGACAAGCATCCATGTCAGAAAAACTGGCAATGTGCAGCTCCTCTGGAAGGGCAAGGTCTGGAAGGAGACGTTAAAACCACCTCTTTTTCTTATTCTTAAGGAGGTCCATCAGAAGCAGGGCTGGAACACACTGACAGCTGGACTTGAAAAGTTGGCTCTTGCTGAGAAACTTCACAGCAGCTCTGAAGAGATGGGCTGTGTGTGCTCAGCCCACTCCTTGGCTCCCAGCAGAGGAGACAAAGGTTTGCTAACCACCCCTTTTCCTGCTGGGGAGCTTGATGCCTGCGCCTAATTGGAGAAACACTGACGATGTTCTCCTCTAATCAGAAACTACTGTTTGCATTATGGCTCTCTTAATAATATATCCCCTGTCCTTCCAGCATACGAGTTAAAACATGACCCTTTGCAACTCATCTACTGGCTAAAATTAGTGATTTTTAGCAGCAATGCATTTCTTAAATTATGTCCAGTGGGGCAGAAAGAGCCTCAAAAAAATCCTTCTCTCAGGAGGGTCATTTATTCTGACAGAAACGCTAAAGCATAGATCTTTCTGTCACGGCTTTGGCCCTCAGAAGAATTTCTAGATACAGTATTGCTTTTTTTTATTTCCTTCATTTAAACATTATTAATTGCCTCCCCAGCTCTCTTTGCTGAAAACAATTGTCTGGGGTCAGACTCCAGGGCTGTTGTTTCCATTCCTGCCATGCACAAAGGGCTGCTTCATTACTGAGCCTTTCTGGAGGAGCTGCAGAGGGACCGATCCTGCTGTCCCGCTCCTTGATCCTGGACTTGCTGTTTTAGTACCAAAGTTGCTCAGCAGGTTTGCTCCTGATTTGCAGGGACAGGCAAACCTGAGCTTTTCCAACAGGATTGACCCAAGGCCAGAGGTACCAAAGCTGAGGTGTGCCTTCCCAAAGGGCTCCAGAGCAAGGAGGGGGTGGTCGGTGCATCCCATGTTTCACAGCTGGGCTCCTCAGAGCCAGCAGCTCCACCAGGTAAACAAGGAGGATCCCTCCTCCCCAGCGCCCACAGCCAGCCCCACCAGTGTTTCTACTTGGCTTGTCCCCATGGGAAGCTGCCTTGGAAAAATGGTAAATATTCCAAGGAGGAAGTCTGCTCGGATCGGTGGGAGGCGAAGCACCAGCTTTGTTCTCCGTCCCAGATGCAGCGCGTGGCCCCAGGCAAGCCCACGAGCCCCGGGGTTCCCACGCAGGCACACAGGCAGATGTGGGCACCAGCTCTGCCCACACATGGGTCCAGTGACACCCAGCACCACTGGAACCCACAGTGGGGACAGGACAGTACCTGCTGCCCTTCTCCCCACCCAGCACCCCAAAATGTGCAGAATAATGCGTGGTTCATTAGTGGTAGGAAAATAAACGGGGTGCTTAGAGGGAAAGCACTGGGGAAGCACAAAGTACAGTATTTGCATGTATAATGGCCATGTTTGCTGCTCCCTCCCCTACTCCCCCTCACCTTCCCCTCCCTGCTTCTGCTGCCAGAAATTAGGGAACAGGCAGGAGGTGCACCCATGCTCATCTGCTGGTAATTTGGTTGAGGCAGGGTGTAGCCACAGCATGCAAATGCTCTGCTGCTTCCTCTTCTGCCTGGAACAGGGAGCCTCCTACCCAGCAGCAGGGAGATACATGCCCAGTGCTGGATGCTGCACCCCAGACACCACAATTCCTCATGTGTGACCCTGGTTGGGACAAAGCCAGCTGAGGAGGATCCTCAGGTGGCCTCAGGCCAGTGTACCAGGTCCCACATTGCTTTCCTCCCCATGGTGAGCACACCAGGGCTTCCCAACAGCTCCTGCCCCTCCAGGAGGCCACTGGCAGGATTTCACCATTAATATCATTTTAGCCTGCTTTGAATGTGCTGCTGGGGCACAGCGTGGGAACGCCAAAGCCATTCCTCCTGGCACTTCCCGAGCCTCCCTGCCTGCTTTTGGGGCACACAGGGATGAAACAAGAAGGTGGCCCCACACTCGAGTCACGAGCTGCCCATCTCTCAGCTCACTTCCCTCAGGCAGGCAGGGCCACCACACTTGGTTTCTGAGCCAGCTCTGCACAGGATTTACACTGGAAACAGCTTATTCTGAGTTAAGAGAACCTCACCCTTTCTAGGAGGGTGCCAGCACAGCTCTTGCCAGGTGGAGGACAAACCAAGCTGGAGCATCAGCACCCAGCCCTGCAGATTTCACTGCAGTGCTGTGCCCGGATGGGACTGGGACCCTTTTGGGGGGTGCAGTGGGCTGCAAGGACCAGGCAGAGGAGACCCGAGCTCCCGGCAGGCAGCAGGCACGAGCAGCGATGTGAGGAGTGGTAATCACCCTCTAGATCTCCTACCACAGTTCCTCACCTTCCTGCTGCTGTGGTTGTTGTATTCAGATCAAGGCCTGACATCAAAACCAGCCACAGCTAATGCAGCTTGGTCCTCCTCAGCCCTTTTAATGGATTTGTTTCAGCCAGCAGCAACCACTGGAGCATGTCCAGAGAAGGGCAACGGAGCTGGGGAAGGGCTTGGAGCACAAGTGTGATGAGTTCCTGGCTGAGGGAACTGGGGTTGTTGAGCCTGGAGAAAAGGAGGCTGAGGGGAGACCTTCTGGCTCTCCACAATCTGAAGGGAGGTTGTAGTGAGGTGGGTGTTGGTCTCTTCTCCCAGGTAACGGGTGACAGAACAAGAGGAAATGGCCTCAAGTTGCACCAGGGGAGGTTTAGGTTGGATAATAGGAAAAATATATTCACAGAAAGGGTAGTCAAGCACTGGAACAGGCTGCCCAGGGAGCTGGTGGAGTCCCCATCCCTGGTGGTATTTAAAAGATGGGTAGATGAGTTGCTGAGGGACATGGTTTAGAGATGGGATTGGTAGTGATAGGTTAATGGTTGGACCCAATGATCTTAAAGGTCTTTTCCAACCATTATGATTCTATGAGTGCCCTCCAGGGCACCACGTGGGCTATGGTCCAAGCAATGACCCTCTCTGGAGCTGCTGCACCTCCTCCCGGGTGCACCAGCCATGTGCAGCAGTGCTGGGGTCAAGTAGAGCCTCAGCCTTTTCCCTTTCCGGCACACAAGGGGTGAATTAGACTGACTCCCAAACAGCCTGCCAGGGGAATATTCCCTTTGTTTGCCCTCAACCTTCCCTAAGCAAACCCTCCTGTAGCAGTGGCTGCTCAGTCCCCCTGTCCCTAAGCACCCAGCAGCACACACAAGACCACCTGCAACATCTACGATGTGTAGTAGGAGAGAACATGCAGGTGTGTGTGCTCTTTACCCTCCTACCTTGCTGTAAAACACACAGCCTTCCCGCAAGGCCATGCTCACTCCACTCAGTGCCACTGGTGAGCTTGTGGCGTGGCAGCACCCGTGGCTTATCACATGAAGAGGAAGATGGGTGCCTGGTCCTGCTCCATGGCAGGAGAAGAGTTTGAAGAAGTGTTTGATAACCCATAGGGTTTGTAACTTTCAAAACCTCCACAAATCTCAGCTGAGAGTCTACCAGTGCACTTGCTCCAGCGTTGGATTCAGGACCAAAAGCTTTTACCTGATCCCATTCATGCAGCATCTCAAACTCTTTCCACCAAAGCTTCTCTCTCGGAGTCCCTGGTTCAGCACAGAGTGACACCAGCCAGGGAAGAGCTGCCCTCTGGCTTCAAAACCTTCTGTACACATACAAACACAGACTCTTGCATTCATGCTCCCAGGCCCTGCTCACCTCTGCAATCAAACAGCACATTTCTAAAATACCACAGGGCAGAGGTACAGTTAACTGCACCCAGGGCTCCTCAGACTGCTCTGTCACTACCTCCAGGCTCCTGGACCAGAAAGAAAATCCTCCAAGATCTATAAAAGACTCCTACTACTTTTTTTTTTCCCAGGAGACACTCCTGTTTTAACATTTCTCTGCTCCTTGCTTCAACCCTCAGACCCACAGCACAGCCCCTCTAAGCAGAACATCCCACAGGCACCAACATCACCCCACTGCTTCATATTTACCTGTTTTGCAGCTTTTCTTCTCTCTTTGCAGGGAGCAGAGGCTCAAGCACCTCCTCAGCCTGAAATCACAGACATAAGCCCTTTCTCTTTGCAGGAACACCAACAAGCAGACGCTGAGCCTGGCTGCAGGTTTTTATAGCCCCATGGGCACCTGCCTGATGCTCCTCAGGTGTGGGGCTCCACAGGTGGTTGGGACAAGCCCTTCCCCACCCTGTTTCCA
This sequence comes from Antrostomus carolinensis, assembly GCF_000700745.2. NCBI lineage: Eukaryota > Metazoa > Chordata > Aves > Caprimulgiformes > Caprimulgidae > Antrostomus > Antrostomus carolinensis. The sequence continues at coordinate 14,090 of NW_010288431.1, read as the reverse complement.
GGGGCTGGGAGAGGGTCCCACCTGCCCTTCAGAAACCAAACCCATGGGTCACCCTCCCGCTGCCCACCTCCTTGTTCCCAAAGGGACCTCCACCACATCCTGCTCTCCCTTCCCACCTCATTCACTTTGACCTCAATGGCCCCATCTGTAAAATGGGGCTGTGGTAGCTTGTGGAGCTGGATGCAGCCCCAAGGCACACTGAGAGGCTTAACAGCAGCCTGCCTGTCGCTGGGACCCTGGCCCAAGGTCATTGTCCTGCCAGCCAGGAGGGCAGGACCCCCAGAGAGGATACCCCTGGGGGCTGAACATCCCCTTGGGAAGGATTCAGGGCTTGATTTTCCCATTGAGTATGGGAAGATCTGGGTTTTCTACAGGGGAAATGGGTGTCCACGTGAGCAGGGTTAGCCTCGTGTTTGAAGCCATTGTCTGGAAAATATACATAACACAATAAGCAGGTTTAATAACTTTATAATGTACATTTTTCATGATAAATCCAGGGCTAAGTTTTCCATGCATTGCAGAGAGGCAGATTTTGAGAGCTGATGTTTGGAGATGTTGAAAACTTATGCATCTCAAGAGAAGGTGGGAATTTCTGTGGTGCCAGAGCTTGAGCCCATCGCAGGGCGAGGGAGGGGGCTGGCAAGGTCCTCCCCACACTTCCCAGCAGCTTTCAGAGCTGGTGCCCACTGAAGCAAAGTGGGCAGCTCAGGCTCCTTTGAGATGATCAGTGTCAACTCCACGAATGCTCATGGGCCAGATCTGAGCTGCCTGACATTGAGCACATAAAGAAGGGGCCTACGTTAGCTGGGTGTCCCATTTCCCCCAGGAATCATGGAACACAGGGGAGGAGGGAAAATTCTCCGCAGGTCACTCCTGCCTGAGATGTTTTCCAACTGCTTTTCCTGCCTGGCCAAATGAAAAGAGCTCGTTTCTAAATGATAACGTGGCAAACGATCCTGACAACAGATGGGAAGAGCCCAGCATGATTTTCTGTGGGACACAAACCTCTCCAGGTGTTTCCCAGGGATGGAAATATCACCTTGAGATCGAAAAACCCAACTGGCAGCAGAAAGCAACCCAATGGCTGATTTATATCCTGGAAAAGGCAGAGGTGCTCCTCAGAAAACAAACTTATATAATAGTATTGTGGTTGGAGTTCTCTCAGCTCATAAATACACCCACCCACTCCATGATTTGGTGTGGGGGGGACTTTTTTATTTTGGAGGAAAGGGGGGAAAAAATGCAGCAGACTGGGATTGTGAGTTCTCTTTGTGCATTGAATACAAGGGGAAAAAACCCAAACAACTCTGCATACGGAGGTGCCAGGGCTTGGCTGCTGCAGGAGAAAACAGCTCTGCCCTTTGCTCCAGTGTCCTCATGCCAGGCTCCCCGCAGCTGCTGCCTTTGCAGGCTCAGCACCAAGCCCCACAGCCCATCGCTGCCGCAGTTTTCACCAGAGCACTCCCAGAGCAGGCAAACCACGCTGGCTCTGCCCCTCCTGCACAGGGTGTCAGGTCTCTGCCTGGGTTTTAGCCCTGGATCAGGATTAATTGTTATTTTATATCACAAATCCCCATGGCTGCAGCTCGCTACCTTGCCACGAGTGAAACAAATCACACCTTAACCTTCCTCACATGCCTACAGATGCACTTGCACAGTGGGGACTAAGCTGGAGGAGAAGACGAGCTGCGTTGGGCCACCAACACATGTGGCCACAGAGCTCTGGCTCCTAAACCACTTGTCTGGCTAATGCACAGCAACACCACTGCCTTGCTGGGCAGCTGATGGAAACAGCTGCTTGTTTCAATAAGAATAACAACTGCCTTCTTCTGTGCTGGAGAGGAATCAAATAAGGCAAGAAGTCCTGCTTATCACATCGTGTCGTTCCGTGCTCCCAGACATACGAGCAGCTTTGCCAGGCTGGTAGAGGATCTCAGAAGAAACATAAAGATCTGTGTGTGTGACTTGGAAGAAGAGACCTGGTTGCATCACAGCCCAGACCAGCTATGTCTTGTGAAACCCAGCCGTGATTAAAACAACAGACGTGTTTTGGTTTGTCTTTTTATTTTTTTTCAAAAGCTCTTTAGATGTCTCATTGAGGAAAGCTGGGAGATGACTCACCCTCGGTTTGCAGACCCAGGGGAAAATAACAAAAAGAAAGAAAAAATTTAAAAAAAAAAATTAAAAAAAACCCCAAACCATTTTCTAACCAAATGTTTCAATGCATTTGTTTTTGGCGTGCCCGTGGGCAGGCTGTGAGACAAGCCCTGCGCAGCCTGCCCGCCCGCCCGCCGCCGCACACAGCTTGACTCAAATTTTGAGTAATCTACACGGGCTGTTTGATGTGGTTGAACCTGGCAAGAAACGGGGTCGATACAGGTGAACCTCTGCGCTCGCTCTTTCTTCCCCATCTACATAAACTTGCCACCATCTGATGGGCAAGACCTGGACATCCCGCTGGCCATGGACTGGGATAACATGGCCATCCCTCCCTGCCACGAGTCTTGTGGAGGTGAGGATCTGTTCAGGGAGGTCTCTGTAGAGGAGAGATGGATCTTGATGTTGTTTACTGGGAGCTCGGGGAGGCACCTTTGGCAAATACAAGAGTAAACATGTCTAATCGTTGGTTGCAAAGTCCCCCGAGCACCGTTTATGCTTAGACTGGCGCAGACCCCAAGCTCCACCTCTGCATGGTGCCCACGTTGGGCACGTCCCCACCTGCCCCTGTCTCTCCTGTGCATGGGGGGGACACACAGGGTACCCCCCGAAAAGAGAAGCCACGGCTGGGCTGCGTGAGAGTTAACACTGAAAGGGAGAGCAGAAAAAAAAATCTCAGAGACTTCAAAAGCTTCTGGAAGGCTTCTGAACATCTCATACCAGTAATCTAACAGAAAATTATAGGAATTACCTCCAGTAATGGGTTGATCTTGGCTTTGACATTGCTTTTAGCCCCAAGCTCCGTATTAAGTAGGCCAAAGCCCACAGAAGCACTCTTAATAGATTATTGCTTAATAAAGCAACCCAATGTATTTTCTCTATACATTTTACTTCAGCCCACATTCCTGGAGAGAGCTGTGGTGTGTGGAGGGCCACGAGCCCTTCTGCGGGTGGCCAAGGAGCCCAGTTCTGTGCTCCAATGCCCCCTTCCCACACTGGAAGTTGGGGGGTTTATTTGGGTGCATAGGTGGGTTGTACAAGGTGGGAGAAAAGGAGGGTTGAAAGGAAATCAAAGCTCTTCAAGGGATGGGAGCAGACTCGGCATCTCATACCAGGAATGGTGTTTGACCCAGGACCGTTCATCAGAAAGGGACTTTGAAGGAGAAAGGCAAGGATGATGCTTGAGGGTTAATCATAGAATCATAGATTGGTTTGGGTTGGGAGGGACCTTAAAGCTCATCCAGTTCCAACCCCCCTGCCATCAGCAGGGACACCTTCCACTAGACCAGGTTGCTCAAAGCCTCATCCAGCCTGGCCTTAAACACTTCCAGGGAGGGGACATCCACAACTTCCTTGGGCAACCTGTTCCAGTGTCTGACCACCCTCACAGTGAAGAAATTCTTCCTAATATCTCATCTAAACCTCCCCTCTTTCAGCTTAAACCCATTTCCCCTTGTTTTGTCCTTAACTGCCCTTATGAAAAGTCCTTCCCCAGCTTTCTTGTAGGCCCCTTCAGGTGCTGGGAGGACGCTATAAGATCTCCCTGGTGCCTTCTCTTCTCCAGGCTGAACAGCCCCAACTCTCTCAGCCTGTGCTCATAGGAGAGGTGCTCCAGCCCTCGCATCATCCTGGTGGCCTCCTCTGGACTTGTTCTAGCTGCTCCATGTCTCTCTTGTGTTGGGAGAGCTGGGGAGGAAAACCACCTCACAAACCTTCCAAACCCCCCAGAGGGTTTTGTGGAAGGAGGAGATGCCGTGCAGGACCAGAAATGGGGGATGAGCTGAAACCCCAGCGAGCCAGCACACCGGGGGAAGTACCAGCAAGCAAGCGGGATGCTTCACGAGCTGAAATCACCTTTCTTTCCCAGACAAAAAAAAAACCAACCACCTCAGAAGCTCTACCTCGCTTCTGAGCCTGGTGCCTTTGCCTGCTAGATCTATATCAGAAAAATCCAGCGTTCACCCAGGGGTTTTTATTTAGCATCCCTGCCTTTGTGCCAGCAGACCTTGCGTGGCAGGTTCAGTGACTTTCCATGGGGCCTCAAGAATTCAATTTTGCTTTTAAATTTGCTGCCTCTAGGCAAGATGTAGCAAGTTTTTATGCACATGGTGCCTCTTTGTCTGTGTAGTGGTCTCATGCAAACAAGGAGAAGAAAAACAAACAAAAAAAATTCTATCTATAGAAAGGATGCTATTGTGTGAAATTATTAAATAAAGCGGGGGGAGCCGGGGTGGGATTTGCCCACACCCATGAGCTGTGAGCAACTGGGCTGGCTGGAGCAGAGCTGGGGTGGGCTGCACCAGAGCTTTAGTTCCCCTTTTCCATCAGCATTGCTTGCCAGACCTGCCTTTCCTCAGAGTTTATTTTCAGAGCTGCTCCCTCCGAGCAGAGAGGAATGGGAATGCTCCAGCCCCGCATCCCGCTCCCGGCACCATCCACCTTCCCCGCGGGGAGGTTTTGGCATGAGCTTCCCGCCTCGGTTCCCTCTTTACTGCTGCCAGAGACTCAGCCAGCGATAAACAGCAGCGGGTGCCTTTTAATTAACATCCTCATTCAAGGCAACATATTATTTTCATTAAAATCAATAAATAGTCTCTGCTTGGACTTTTTCATATGCCTTATATTTAAAGCAAACCAAGCGCTACTCCTGGCATCTGGATCCCATACTTCCTCGGCGGGATGCTCTGCCGCCGAGCCCGCACCTGAGCGGGGATTTTCCGGTAGGAAAGGCAGCGGCGGGTCGGATGCTGTTGGGGATGCTTCTCCCTGGGTGAGGAAGTTATTGTTTCAGATACAACAACAGAAGCAGAGCTGGTGAGCAGTGCAGCACAGCATCCCTGCTCTGGATCGCATCCCTTCCTGCCCCACGTGGACCTTCCTGCTCAGGGTGGATGAACCAGGGCAGCTCCACACCCATATGGAAGTGACCTTTCCCTTCTAAAAGTGGCTGCTGTTAAATCAGGCTGGCTGAGTCAGGTTAGCTGAATCAGGTTAGGCCAGGCCTGGATCTGTGGTAGCTTGGGATTTGGGCTGAATAAGGGGTTTAAGTGGGAATTCACCCTGCAGAAAGCAGGGATGAGATCACCGCATTGGTGAGAGGTGGGTCCCAGTGTGCCGGGCTGGGCATGGCGGGGTTGGCCATGGGTACAGGGAAGCACATGGGTGCAGGGATGTGAGCATGGTTAGGAGCTCTCCTTTGTAAAGCAAGACAAAGGCTGAGTGGGGTTTTTTCCCACAACAAACCAGCCAGCACAACTCATCTCAGTCCAACACGCTCGCAATATGTTCCCAGAATGACGTCCCCTGTGCGATCTGGGCAGGCCAGCCTGGGCACAAAGCGGCCTCAGTCCCCTCTCTCTTTCCCACCAGCAATCCCTCATTCCCTTTTCTCCACACACTAAAGTCAGCTTTTACACACAAAGCCTCAGTTTGTCCTCGGAACTCCCCGGTGCAGAAGCATTACTGTCCTTTCCTACAGGCAAGGGGCCAAAGCACCAAGAGGAGAGATTTCCCCCCTTGAAATTAGCCCAACGCTAAGAGGTTTCCCACGGCCACGCAGCAAACCGACAGCTCTACTGATCCCCACTGATCCCATCTCCTCCCCGGCTCAGCCCCAAGCCCCGGGCTCATCCTTGCCCGCTCTGCTGTGCCGGAGAGAGATGCCTTTATTGCAGTGGCTTTGGCAAGGGCATTTATCCAGATGACTTTTCCAGTATCGCTGGTGAATGGGATGTTTGTCTCCTGGTTCTTCACAGTTTATCCAGCCA
>NW_010288431.1:0-8149 GCF_000700745.2 Antrostomus carolinensis | reverse complement strand
GTGGCTGGGGGTTTGTGCTGTCCCAGCCCAGGAATCAGCTTGAAGGGATCCAGTTCCCAGGAACAAAATAAATCCGTTAGTTGAACATGAGCTGTGTGCAACGCGGCACTGTTGGACTCCACCCAGCACAGAATTTTCCTCCGGTTTGGGGCTTTATTACAAATCTACAACAAAGCCTGGATTTGTCAGATGATTAATTTTGACTCCAGTATTAAAAAAAACCCCAAACACAGAACTCACCCCTGAGCTGATCTGCCGGGCGGTCTCGAAGCCCTACCACGCCTGGGTAGATGTTGATCTAATGAGGGGCCACTGTGGTTTGGCACGAGTTGCTCAGGCATTTTGTAGAGCAGGATAAAAAAATGCAGGGCACCCACTGGCTGTCCCCAGGTGACTGCTACAGGACCTCTGGGCAAAGGCATCCTTCCAGGGCTCCAGAAAGGCTCATGGAGCTGCTCCGTTTAACAGCTGGTCAATGGGAAAAGCCCTTGTCCCTTGTCCCTTGCTGCTGGTGGGGATATGTCCTGCAGCCCCTTTCAGCAGTCACGTTCCCAGGAGCATCAATGGCCTTGGTTTGCCCTCAACAGGTCTGATGTCTTTGAAAAAGAAGGTCTTCCAGAGCTTGCCTTGGGTTACAACCCAAACTTGAGCACGTGTGAGCTTTTTCTGCCTTTTGTTTCGTATTTTAACCAAACCAAAGCTTCAGAGACCTCCAGACCGTGGTAGCTGGAGATGACCGCTCACAGTGATGCTCCAAAACCCAGTTTGGCCACCAAGCTCCCACAGAGCTGTGTCCTCTTGTGGCCAGGGCACCCCTGCGCCCAGCACCCCAGGCTACCATCAGGAAAATCCAGATGTTTGTCACTGAGTGGTTCAAAAAAATGGATATTTATAAAGTGCACCCACTCCATTCGCAGCCTCAGTCAGCAGCCGGCTGCCCACCCGGGAGATGCTCTGCTGTGATAACCACGTTTGCTAGCTTGGATTGAAACCAACCGACCACCTGCATGTAGAAATAACAATCCTGGGACAATCTGCTGTCCCTTAAAAACTCCTGGGTAAAATCAGAACCTAAGAGAGCCCGGCACACAGAAGTGACCCAAGGGACAACCACGCGTCTTGGCTGCGGCCGCACTGGAAGCTGACGGCTCAGCCCCGCAGCTATAAACACGCCTGGCTGTCACTTTCTTGGCCGAGCTTCTCTTGAGCAAGGAGTGTCTGAAGTGGGATTTCTCGCTGTGCTATTGTCCTTTGAAAGCCACCATCCAGCCTTGGTCTGGGGATGGCAGCCCTCGCCCTGGGCAGGCAGGGATCGCTGAGCCCTGCCCAACCAGCCCTGCCTGCTGCCACGCTCCTGCTTCCTGCTCGGGGATGGGCCAGGGGAGAGGGATATCTTCTGGAGCAGCAAACCGAAATCTATCTGATGTTCAAAACAAAGTCTGGAGTTCATTAGAGCAGAAATCCGCAGATTGGGAATCGGGCACTTCTGAGGGATCACACAAAGGCGCTGCACGGGGGTGTGAGCTCGCGTCGGCGTGTTTTCTTCACGGCCCAAATTATTAGAGGATCCAGATGTGCTCAAAGGCGTATCCGCAGCGCGCGGAATCCCAAAGGCAGGCTGGGCGCCTGCAGAGCCTCCCCATCCCTTTTATAACCCCCCTGCACATCCCCACACCCCAGCCTTCCTCCCGCCCGAGCCCTGGGGAGGAGCAGCAGGACCTGGAGATGCGTCACCTCAGGGACAAATGCTTTTTTGAGCGGAGACAGTCTTCAAGCCAGGCTTAAAGTTAAGCCCATGCTTGAATGTGTTGTGACCACGTACCGGCCCTTGGCAGGTGGTGGATTGGCTGATTCATTGCGGGGCTTAATTGAATTATGACAATTAAGAGACATCAGTGCTGCTGCTCCTCATAGTCCCCAGCTCAGTCCTTGGGCTGGGCACTGGGAATGCCAGTTCCTCCGCAGCAAAAACCCCATTTTTCTGGGCTGCTGTGCAGGACAGTCTGGTTTGGAGAAGTACAGGTCTATGCCAAGCAGCTCTGGAATCCTTTCCAAAAGGAAAAGGGGATGGCATTCCCCTCCAAATCCTGGCTCTGCTTCTCCTCCCAAACCCCCTGACCCCCCCAGCTGCTCACCGGGCTGCGGAGGAGCTGTGGCTTCTTTGTGCACCTAACGAGGTTGGTGTAATCGGGGCTGAACACGGCCCCTCCTTGTCAACAGGTTAAATCATGAGCAATGTAGTGATGTTGGAAAAGAGCTGCTTGTGAGCGGAGCCCTGTTGGATTAGTCCAAAAAAACACATGTGCTGGATTAAAAATAAAAATGCTATTAAATTCTTTCAGGATGTGAAATTTAACAAAAGGCCTGTTGTGCGCGGAGCGGAGGGGAAACGCCGGAGTCGGGACCAGGAACTCACTGAGCCAGGCAGTTTTGGAAGGACCACCTCAGATTTATTTTATCCCACTATTTTTGGCCTTTGCGTGCAGGTTTTGTTCACGGGGTGATCTATTAATGCCTCCGTCTCCTCTTCTCGGGTTGCCTCTGCCCCACGCCTCCCCGGCAGCGAGCGAATGACGGGGCAGGCTGGGAGCACAGGGCTGTGGTGGAGAGCAGAGCTCTCCCTCCCTTCCCTGGGAAGCTGTGACCTTTCCCAGCAAGCAGAAACAAAACCCGACAAATTCCAGAAAGTTTCAAAATCACAAGGGCAAAACCCCAGAGCATCGCCTGGGAGCGGAAAAGCCCTTTTTCAGATCAATGCTAGGAGCTTTTCGGCTTTACTCCCCAAATGCTTCTGTCTAAAAATTCACTTTATGTTTCCTGGTTTTTCTCCCTCAAGAGGAAAATTTTAACTCCACCGAAGCCGCATGTTGCACAAGGGTTTTGTCAGCCGCCGTGGTTTAGAGAGCAGGATGGAGCTGGGCCGTCGCTGCCCGGCAATCGTTCCACACCCGCGTTTCTGCTCCCCCGGGGCTGCTCTCTGCCCTTTACCGCTCTGTGCCCAGCTCACACAATCCGTGTTTCTTCTGCTTGCTGGCCAAGGGGAGCCTGCCAAGCTGGAGGAGGGCCCGGAGCCCCAGCCCACCGCAGCTCATGCAATATTTACTGCTGTGGAGCGGCGCTGGAAGCTGCTGAGAATGAGCTGCTTTGTGCTGGGCGGCTGGGGAGGGATGGAGGGAGTATGGGGGTCCCCCCCTCCGCCCGGCATCTGAGGTGAAACCAGGCTTCCCAGGGCATGGTGGACCTCAGAGGTGAGCTGGGCATGGTCTGTAGGTCAGGCAGGGTGGACGTGCATATGAGAGCATCAGTGGGTTCAAAAGGACCCCCACCCCCCCATGGTGCTCCAGGGCCATTTGGGGACATGGGGACAATGCTCGTGGCTGTGGGACAGCCTGGTTACTGCTCCTGCCAGGACGGCTGGTCAAATCCTTTCTTCTCGGAAAGATGGGAATAAAAAGTTGGAAAAGTGGCTTGAGGGTCTTAATTTGCAGGAATGAGCAACAGTGGAGCATGCTGCCGGGGACACGACCCCACACGTGTGTTCTTTTGGTTCATAAAGTGCAGGTTTGGTGCAACCTCCTGCTTTTTCATCAAGAGGATGAAAAGCCCTTTCCAATGGCAATGGACAGAGCTCTGCAACACCCACTCGTTCTGGGTAAAGTTATTTTATTGACCCATCTTACTGAGAGTTTACCCACAGGACCACATCTGGAGCAGCTCCAGTGACCTCCATGGGTGGAAGCACCATGGAAGATGCCTTTAGCCCTAAGAACAAAAGCATTGTATCTTCATCGAGGACTCAGCTGCCAACGAGGCTTTGCGCCGGGGAAGGTGTTGGGCTGAGCTCCCAGGAAAATCCAGGCTGAGGTACCTGGCTCGGCCTGACGCTGCTCTTTGCAAACTTGGCCTGGTGCTCCTCTGGAAATCTCACTCCAGGACGTATCCAAGAACAGCCAGGGAGGCAATAATGGAATAGGAAAGGCTATCACTCCACGGTGTCTATGGGGTGGGAGGTGTATGGAGCACAGGGGGAGCTAGACCCCCACGGTGAGATGCTCATGTGAGAGCTTTGGAGGTGGTAGGACAATCTGTATCCTCGCCGTGGGATGGTTCCATGGGTTGAGCTTCCTAAACCCACCTGGGCTTCACCAGCGGGTTAGTGCCCAACAGTTAAACCCAGGTGAAGAATAAAAGTGGGTGGTGGGTGCAGCTGAGCCTCCACCTATGTTCCTCTGCGGTCCATGGCTATCACTGCTCACACAATAGCCACCCAGTAAGAGGGCAGTTAAGCACAGGCAGGGTATTGACAATTAATTAAATTATTAATTAAATGATTAACAATGCATTAATCATTTAATCCTGCCTCCAGCCCTGATTTGCAGCAGGTTACCAGTGGGGCAGGCTGGCTGCTTTCACTTCCCTGTTAGTCCTGCCATGGGCGGAGGGGAATGACTTCTCCAGCGCGAGTCCATTTGGTGTTAAAACCAGGAAATCAGTTTTCTATTGATCGGCGTTTCTCTTCACGGATTCTCGCAAGTGCTCATTAAATTTTCATTCAATTATCCCAAGCTGCATTGTATTTTTTTCCATCCCCCCCCTCCTCGTCCTTTTCTGAGGGGACAGGCGATAATGGAGGCATCCATCCATCCCTCCCACGGAAGCACGGCGTTCAACGTGCGGCTAATTTAATCAAGGAGAGGCAAATCTTAATAAAGGAGGAGGGCAGAGCAGTACTCATACCGGGATGGCTGATGGTATAATGACCCATCTCCTGAAGAAGCAGAGCAACCGAAGCTCTCCCGGTGCCATTAACGTTCGATATGTCAGAGCTGAAGGTACCAGCGAGAGGAAAACAACATCATTAAGCAGGACACTCTCACGCTGGAAGAGGAGGCACATTTATATTCTGACAGGGGATTATCTAGGCAGCAATAATAATAGCAGGAGTAATAATAATAATAATAAATCATTAGCGCTTGGCATTGCTGGCTGTAGTGGGATCCAAGGGTGTGAGACAGCTCCGGCAGTTAAAAGGGTGAGTGGTAGACATGAGCATCAGTGGGAAAAGATGGGTTTGTGGGGTGATCTGGGACAAGTCCCTGCCTGCTCCTGCCTCAGTTTCCCCAGCTGCAACCCGGGCAGTGATACCTGGCTTTGCAGAGAGCGCTGCGGCTGCTGGGCTGGGTACCACTGGTTAATCTTTACGCATTTCCATCTGCTCTTCTCTACCAAAACTAAAATGGTACATTGTCCACCCAACATCATCATACTTTTGGGGTGGAGAGCTGCAGCCTAAGCTTGGGTCTTGCTGTTGTGGCCATCACCATGTCTCACAACCTCTCCCGTCTCCAGCCAGGGGATATTAAGTCTGGAATTGCCTCTCTCTGCTCTGCCTGGAAGAGCTTTCCCTGCAGGAGCATCCCACTCAATACAGAGCCCCCGAGGACACACCAGCCCTCACTCAGCCCTTTGCATGGGAACACGAGGGATGATGCCAGGTTCTCATCTGAGCTTGAAGGTGGGCTTGTTCTTGGATCCTTTTCAGATTTTCACATTCAGGCTCATGCGAGCATTTGTCACAAAGCTTGTGACAACAGCTCATCCATCTGCAATGCTGACAAGCCTGGCCACTAGCCAAAACGTATTCCAGATTCAGCTCCAAATACCGCGTGCTTGACTCGTCTCTGAGGACCACACATCTCAGACAGATGCGTTGCTCTCAGACACGGGGTGTTCCCAGGGGCCATGGCTGCGTGGCACGGTTGTGCACGTCATTTGCTAACGCGCGAGCAAGCGTTCAGTCTCTGGGAGACACGTTTGTGGTTCTCACCAGCTGAGGTAGGGAGGGCTCCTGGCAGAGCCGCATGAACAGAGGAGAGCTGGGCTCTGCCTCATCTCTCCAGCACGGTTACATGCCAGGTTGGGAGCCTCGCTGCCTACGCCACCGGTTATCTGGGTTTCAAGACAGCCTTTGATAAAGAACCACATGGCAGACGGCGGCAGCTGGAAGGGATCAAGGATCAAGGTAGAGAAGAAAGACCTGGCTCCAAATCAAAAGGATCTTGGCAGCCGTGCCAAAGGGGCTGGCTCCTGCTCCGAGTGGGATGGGGATGCTCCCTCCTCTTCAGAGCAGGGGAATGGAAGGGGAGAGGGGGAGCGAGGGCCTGTGTTTTAAACCCAGGTGGGGCACAGAGAAATGTTTGCCGTGCCTACCGCAGGCGTAAGGTGCTGCCCCATTGCCTGTCTGACACCGTTGGCCATCACCCTGTGCCATCCCGGTGCGCTCTTGGCAAACACGTGCCTTGGAAAGGAGGGAAGGGGTTTGGAAAGTCAGGATGTGCTCAAAGCTTATAAATAAGTGCATGAACTGAGGTGACAAGAGCTCTTTTCCTGAGTGCCTGCAGTCAGCTCCATTACCGCTGCCACGCTGCGTGCCGGGGCTCCGTACCTTCGGTGCTGTGCAGCTGGGGAGAAACGCTCCTTAATGCCGGATTGGAGCTGTCTTTCTTAATGCAATTATTCTGAAATAATCTTGAAATGGAATATAATTAGGAAAGGAGGAGGGGAGAGCGTGTAATCGTAGTCAGGAGCTGTAATGCACAGGTTGTGCAGGTGCCGCGGGGAAGCTGGATGCAGCCCCTGGCCAGGGCTGTTGGCCGTGGGGCATCCTCTCCCCAGGAGCTGGCTGAAGCTTTTACCTTCAAAATGAGAAGTAAAGAGGAAAGTTTGTTGGGTTGTTTTTTGTTGTTTTTTTTTTTTTTCTCCCCCTTTTATCTTGAAAAATAATGAAGCCAAAAAGTGTTTCAGAAGAGGTTCACAAGCTTTAAATCAAGCTTCTGAAGAGCCTGATCAAAGCAGCGGCATCTCCACATGCAAAACCTCCCCCGGTTATGGGGCTGTGCTGTCGTCCCCAGATAACCCCTCCCAGCTGGAGGGATCCAGGACTCTGGGATGGAGAGGAATGCTCACTCAGATAGTCCGTACATGGGTGGAAGTACCCTAATACCCACTGGAGAGTTTGCTTCCTAACACCAACGCCAAAGCCCCTGATGGTCTGTATGGTCCCTCTGCTCATCCCCCCCCTGTTTATATAAATAAAAGGTTTATATAGATTACAGATTAAATGCAGCCGGTGTTGGGGGCTGAAGGATAAAGGGGTGTCTGTGGGGTTTGGAGGGGCTCCAGATCCCAGGGGATGGGTGAAGGGAACACCCCCAGATCCTCCCTCCTGCCTTTTTAGCTTTAGAGTTTCCACTGGCTGGGAGAACCCACATTGCCCCTGGGTCACAGCTGGCTTTGCTTCTCCCATCCCTGGACAGATACCTCCTTGGACAGACACCGCTCTGGTCAGACAGCCCCTGGTCAGACAGCCCCTGGACAGACACCTCCCTGGACAGACAGTCCCTGGACAGATGGCTCACCCGTTTCTGGGAACTCTTAGCCATGGAAAAAAAATTCCCAGCCCTCTGAGTGACTCATAGGGGAGGTAATTGAACACAACACTTATTTTTCTTCCTCCTGCCTAAAGAAACTATCATCTCCAGTGCCCGGCACTGGGACACCACGACTTTCACCATTGCCCTTTGTTTTGTTTGAGTTATTCTCTCCTGGGGGGTTTCTCCCACTGCCAGAGCCCCCGGCTGCAGAGCACAGCTGGGGATGTGCCCAGTTCCTGGAGGAGTCACCCCATTGTGGGGATTCTCTGGTGGCTAGAAAGGGTTGTGCTGGCAGTCAAAGTCCCTCCCTTCACCCCAACCAGTGATTTCATGCAACCTGCAGGAGCACAGACACCCCTGGGCCTGATCCTGCACCTCACTGGGCTGAAACACATCCCTCCCCATAAAGGCACCAGCCTTGTTTTCTGCAGGATTGAGGCTGGAGACAAAAAACTAAAGGCTTTACAAGCAGCCCAGAGCTCCGTGCCAACCTCTCTTGTTGACCAGCTCACTCTGGGGAGCCTGGCCATGGCTGGGGCTGTCACACCCCAGCATCTCCCACAGCCCCAGCTCCACCGCACACCCTGTGCCCTTGTAAAAGCTGTGCTGAATCACATCTGAACCAGACCTGGAAATTCCTCTGGCATGAGCTGAGCCGGGGATTTCAAACCACATATAGCTTTTTCATTACAACGCCTCTGCTTTTTATACATATA
>NW_010288430.1:3157-6115 GCF_000700745.2 Antrostomus carolinensis | reverse complement strand
CGCGTGGAGCCCGTGTGGGGAGGCCGGGCGGGCTGGGCCGGGCCGGGCCGGGCTGCCGAGGGTCCGCGGCCATGAGCTTGGCTTGGTCCCCTGGAGGTCACCCTTTCCCCGGGCAGTGCGGGAGATGGGCCCCCATCGCCGCCTGGCAGGGCTTTTTCATTTTAATCACGTATTTCTCTGCAGCAAAACAAAGCTCCGCGGAACCTTTTGGGCTCAATTTGAGTAAAAAGAACAATTTCTCTTAACATCCATTTTTAATTAATTTTTTAACTTTTTTTTTTTTTTTTTTTTTTTTTTTTTTTCTGAAACAGGCTTTAAGAGATCTTGGTCTGAAACCAGGTTGCAAATGAACAACTTTTCTTGTTAATAAAATTCAGATTGTGATCTAATTCCTTCACCCTCATCAAGTTTGTTCCGTGCTTGTGCTGGAGGCTCAGCACTAGCTCAAGGAGTCAGTGCCTTGCTAGTAACCAGCATTAAAATCAGAGAGTACTTTAATTTCTGTTAGCTGGTTAGTTTTGAGCTTTGTAGTGTTTTTAATACCTGTGAAATAAATTGTGAATGGGAAAAGGAAGATACTTGCCTGTATTATTGCCATGAACTATTAATATAACGATAAAGACAATGTAATGATACAATAAAGACAATATAATGATACAATATTTTTTTAAAGGTGCTGTTCAGACCGGTAAGCTGCTATTTGTCATTTTCCCAGTTTTTTGAAAGGACCCTGCTGCTGCCACCAGTTGAAATTTTCACCTCACAAATTTTGAGGCACCAGGGATTGTTCAGAGGGCCCAGACTTCACAAATAATTCACTCTCATGCTAAGTTCACGTGCTTGTGGTCATTGTGAGTCTCTAGATTGTGTTACAGAAGCTGGTTACAGCACTTCAGCTGTTAAACACGATCTAAATAACAAGCCTTTGGTGAACTGAATCGACACAGGTGGGGTTTATGTAGGTTTTTTTTAAATAGTAGATGGGAAGTTGTTTAAAAAGTGTTTGTTAAAGAGCGTAAAGATTCAATTCTAGATTAATTTTACCGAAGTGACTTGGAAATGTATTGATTTGCAAACCTCAGGTGCAGTGTCTGGAACGTGGGTTGTGCCATGGAGCGCTATTTTAAGTGAAGATTATTGCTGTGATGATGTAATTTGCGTCTTATCCAGTGCTCAGTGACAGTTGCCTGCTGTCAGCGTGCTGGCACTGTTGAACTGAAGACCCCTTCATTCTGAGCAATATTTCACACATTTACCTGATAACAATTTAACTTTACTTGTGCTTAAAATCTTTATTCCTTTTCCAGGCTTGCGCTCGACCGTTGATATCCGTCTACTCCGAGAAGGGGGAAGCATCAGGCAAAAATGTCACCTTGCCTGCTGTGTTCAAGGCTCCCATTCGCCCCGACGTCGTGAACTTCGTTCACACCAATTTACGCAAGAACAACAGGCAGCCCTACGCTGTCAGCGAGCTCGCAGGTATGGCTCCTCCACAGACACTTGTGGTACCCTTTGATTTTCATATAGGTGGGCTAAAATTGAAACAAATTTAGGGTTGAAATAAGAGCAGAGCTCTTTAGTGGGGTAGAAGGTGTGTAGAAGGTAAGGCAGCTGTTCTGGTTGTTAACAATCTGTCTTTAAATTGTTTGAAATAAAGCTTTTATTATTCTGAAGGACAGCAAGGAAGGCTTAGCTGACGTGTGTATTATTGAAAGTATTGTGGCATCTAGGTCCTTGAGTGAAATCTGCCTTCTTTGCAAGAAGAACACAAACTGTCTTGGCAATTTTATCAAAAAACTGATGAAAACCCAGACTTTATAATCCCTGCCCCATGTTGACCACGGGAGACCTCCCTGAGGTCAACTGCTGTTGATTATTCTCCCAAGGAGAAACCTCTGCAAATGGGCGTTCGTTAGAGTTGTTACAGAAGCTGGTAGGTGCTCCCAAGAAATCTGTGCTGGGAATGTGCATTTCAAGTTTATTTCTGATGGTATTTCACATAAACATTGAACGCACTAGGAAGAGCAGTGCCAGTTCAGACCTCCAAACTGAGGATCAAGCTTAGAAATCAGTGTGCTAATGTGCTTGTGTTAATGGGGTAAGAGTTAATTGACCTGATTGGGATTGGTTTGGCTGAAATGATGAGATTCCACTTCATTGGTCCGTGTTTCTGAAACACATGATAACAGTGGAAGTTCTGATCTGTGGTCCTGAATTCTGCCTGTCAGTGACTTCATGGAAATCGCAGTGTTGTCAGTGTCTGAATTAAAACCTTTCTGTTCCAGGTCATCAGACCAGTGCTGAATCTTGGGGTACTGGGAGAGCCGTCGCTCGTATTCCTCGAGTACGAGGTGGTGGGACTCACCGCTCCGGGCAGGGTGCCTTTGGCAATGTATCCTTCCATAGCTGCACTGAACTCCTCAAACAGAACAAATACTGCTGCTGGCAGGGGGGTTGGAACTGGATGAGCTTTAAGGTCCCTCTCAACCCAAACCAGTCTGTGATTCTATGATTTTTCAAGTCTCTAAATGTGAAGTGGAATCTCGTGCTTAAGGTAACAGCTGGACCACCAGCTTTGAGAAATTTATCACGTGATTAGAACCTTCTCTGTGCAAATTGAGACTGGCTGTAATGAGCAGCAGCTTTTACTGATCCCCCCTCCCCGCAGGAGCGGTGCAGATCCTGGATCTCACGCTGTCTTGCCGTGATGTCGTAATTTGCGTCTTACTCTGTGCCCAGTGACAGTTGCCTGCTGTCGGTGTACTGGTGCAGATGCCTGATGAACACTTAACGCTGAGCAAGGACTGAAGAGTCACACTTTAAAAATAAACTTCAAAGAGGTTGTTCTTAACTGCAGACGTGTAGATGTGTCGTGGAGGCCGCATGTTTGCCCCGACCAAGACTTGGCGACGCTGGCACCGTCGAGTGAATATAACTCAGAAGCGTTACGCCATCTGC
>NW_010288430.1:0-3129 GCF_000700745.2 Antrostomus carolinensis | reverse complement strand
AGCGCTGGTCATGTCTAAAGGTGGGAATTCTGTCTCTGGAAATGTTTGCCCACGGTTTGACATTGCCTGAGCAGTGTTGGTCACCCTGTGATCATTCAAAATGGTGCTTGTGGGTAACTGAATTCTCTCCTGAAGAGTTGGAGAAGCGGGTTGTTTTTCAGCAGGGGTGGTATTTTTGTTACGTACAACCCGGGAAGGTGCTTTGTGGTTACGCGGCGTTGGGAGTTCGATGGTGCTGAGGGGCTTTTGTGTGCGCTGCAGACACACAAATCTTGTCCATGCAGTTTATGGACGCTGCTGAAATTGAGTTTTGAATCGTGTGATTCAGATCAATTCAAATTGATTTCTGTTCATCAAAGCCAAAGATTTGCTTCGTATTTAGTCAGGTACCCAAAATACCGTCTGAGGCAGCTCCGCTGAAGCTTCACTCCGGTAGTTGCTATGCCTGAATATTAGATCATTAATTAATTAATTTCCATTGTTAATCATTTTGTATCATTTCTGGATGCACAAGGCAATAACGTTGAGAAACGTGTGCAGCCAAGATCAGTGAGTAACGTCCTGTCTCTTAAAATCCTCCCTAGGCCACCGCATTGAGGAGATCCCAGAACTTCCTCTGGTTGTTGAGGACAAAGTTGAGAGTTACAAGAAAACCAAGGAAGCCGTTCTCCTTCTGAAGAAGCTTAAAGCTTGGAATGACATCAAAAAGGTGAGGTATGGCTGAGGTATGTTCTTCAGAGCAGAACCCCAGGTGATTGGCCTCGGCCATGGTTATGGAACCAATTCCAAATAGTCCCAAAAAATGTAAAATATGAGCAAAGTACATTTCTCACTCTGCTGCTTTACTGGCTTCAGTTACCTCCATTTTGCATTAATACCTGTTTTCTTTGGACTCTTATGAATGATGAACTTCTCACTGGTCCGTGTTGCCGATAAGCAGTGATGATTGTGAAGTTCTGACTAAAGCAGTTTTACTGTGTCTCACTAGTGGGATTTGGACTATTTTGGATATTGACAGGTTTCATTTCTATCTAGGTTTATGCATCCCAGCGTATGCGAGCCGGAAAGGGTAAAATGAGGAATCGCCGTCGCATCCAGCGCAGGGGACCCTGCATCATCTACAACGAGGACAATGGGATCATCAGAGCTTTCCGGAATATCCCAGGTAACTTCAGTTTGGGACACACTTACTTCTTGGTTGGGAAACTGCTTAGAATGATGAGATTCCACTTCATTGGTCCGTGTTTCTGAAACACATGATTTTGTGGAAGTTCTGACTTGCTGAAGTAGCCAGTTCCTTCTCTCTAAGAATATTTTGGTGATGTTGAGGGTGTTTTTGAGAAATTTTATGGCTGTTACCAGCCTTAAAGGACATTTGGAGCAGTTAAAAATGAAGCTGTCACAGAGGCTGTCAGGTTTGTTGCTGGGAAAAAAAAGGCTGATGATTATTTTTAAAAATTTATTAGATTTTCATACGTGTGTAACTCCAGTGTGGAAGCTAACGAGCTGGTGTCTGGTTCTGCACACTTTCTCCTCTGCTTATTGCTTACTCTGGCATTCCTTGATTTTAATGACACATTAAAGAGCTTGGTCTGTCTGTTTTTTGATAGGAATTACTCTTCTCAATGTCAACAAGCTGAACCTGTTGAGACTTGCTCCCGGCGGCCACGTTGGGCGTTTCTGCATTTGGACAGAAAGCGCTTTCCGGAAGCTGGATGATTTGTACGGCACCTGGCGCAAAGCTGCGACGCTGAAGAGCGACTATAAGTAAGCACAGGCAGCACGGGGGACGGCTGAGTGGGGTCAGACAGGCTTGGGAGAGCAGCCCCACAGTGTCACCGGCTCCTCCCTCGGGATGCACACCAGTACTTTATCCTAAACGCCTGTTTTCATGGAATTAACCACATTTTTATCATCCAACTTACACTGTGAACGTTTGTTTCGCAGCCTGCCGATGCATAAGATGACCAATACGGACATTGGAAGAATCATGAGAAGCCAGGAAATCCAGAAGGCCCTGCGTGCTCCAAAGTAATTATTTTTATCTAACGAACGCAAAGCGCAGTCTCTAGTTAATTGCCAAGCGTGAGGCTTTGTCGTGGGATCAAAAATCCCCGTTGGGATGTTGAGTAGGGCCGGGATTCCTTTAGCTTCTGGGGGTAGAAATACTCACAATTACAGTTCCCCAAATAGAATCTCAGGGAAAATTTAGCACAATTTAAATAGTGAAATGAGATGGTGATACATGTGCCTCTTCTTTTCAGGAAGAAGATTCGCCGTAGGGTCCTGAAGAAGAACCCGCTGAAGAATCTGAGGATCATGATCAAGTTGAACCCATACGCCAAAACCATGCGCCGCAACACCATCCTGCGCCACGCGCAAAACGTGAGTGGGCGCGGGGGCCGCTGACAGCCACAGTCTGGGGTTAGGAGTTGGGATTATAAACTGATGAGCTTTTTCTGTCTCTTTTAGCATAAACTTAAGGAAGAGAAGAAGGCCAAGGCCAAGGCCAAGCTGGCGGCCAAGGTCCCGGCAGAGCCCAAGGCAGCCAAGACTGCCAAAGGCGCTGCCAAAGGCACTTCCAAAGGTGACGCCAAGGCCAAGGCCAAGGCTGAAGCGTAATCCCTGTGCCGTGCTGCATCCGCTTCAGTTCGGAAAACGTAACCGTGGATTTACAGCTAATAAATTCTGTTGGAACAGAGAAATGATGTTGTATCTTCCTGTCCTGTTACCCTCCTGCGTTTCTTTCTGCAATGTTTGTTTTGCATCATTTTAATTAATTTCTTTGCTGCGCTTGGTGAAAATAGATTCAGTGGAGTTGCTTCAACTCGCTCCTTTTGCTCGGGGCTGGTTGGTCCCGAGTCAGCAGGATCCCGCTCACCCCCGGGAGCCAGAGCTGTGAATCCGGGGCTGGAACTGATCTGTGGGCTGTTGTCTCCATAGATCCCGGTGCCGGTGTCGGCGATGAACCCTGGGGACCGCGGGCTCTGCGGGGAGCTGCGGCCGCTGTCACGATGAGGCCGTGGGGCTTTGGTTTCCCGTGCTCTGTGCACACGGAGTTCACAGTTCGGGACCAGCCTTCCTTCCGCACAACATTTTGGGGGGGTTTTGTTGTTTTTTACCTTTTTT
>NW_010288429.1:0-2780 GCF_000700745.2 Antrostomus carolinensis | reverse complement strand
GGTCCCCAGGGCAGGGGGGTCCCCAAGGCAGGGGGGTCCTTGGTTTGTCTGCCCTAGAGAAGGAGCTGGTGTCCATCCTTGCACTCACTTCTTCCCTTGTCCCCAGCAACAAGTGCCTGCAGGGATGGCATCGCTCAAGGGGTCGGTGCAAACCCTCACAGCAGGCACCCACAAGTGGTTTGGGGGTCACCAGCTGCCAGGAGGCTTGATTTGAGCAGTAACTCATCCTGCTCCGAACTGCCTCTCAAGCTACTCCCCAGTGAGCACAGAGTCCCCTCCCCAGCACCAGGAAGATCAGCACCCACCATGCTGAGGACCCCTCTTTTGATGCCCAACCCAGCAGCCCCACTCAGCCCCCACTAAGAGGGGTTTCCAGCCTCCCCTGTGACCCCACAACACATATGGTGAGGGAAGGGCTTCCCATGCCAAGGGTCCAGCTCCCACTCCCAAGGTGACACAGTGATTGTTTGCAGAGAGAAGAAACAAGCCCCTCTTGCTCTTGCAGTGCTGAGCTCCCCAGGGAGACAGGGCTGACTTGCCTGGGGAGGCAGCGAGCGAATGCACACCCAGGGGTGGATGATTCACACCCCGATCACAAAATACAGAGATTTTCTTCTCTGGCACAAAAACATAAGGGGATCTTGCTGGCTGTGCCTGCTCCGCACACTCACACACGCATCCCCCTCCTGGCAGCGTGCACCCTCCCGTGAGCAGCCCCACGCCGCAGCCCATGCGTTCACACCCACGCCCACAGCCCTTCTCCCTCTCTGCTCATGATTCACGTGGGGAGAGCAGCAGCAAGAGGAGGTTTTTTGAAGCTGGGGAGATGGGCAGAAGGATAAGATGCTGCCTACACCCTTTTTACTGGTGGGAGAACACCCCACATCATCACAGCCCTGAGGGGATGGATCCAGGCTCATTGCTATGGGTGGGTGAGATGCCTCCTGCCTTGCTGCCCCTAAACATGCCCTGAAGCTCCTCTGTGCTGCTCCCATGGGGCAAACTCACCCTGGGGACATTTGTCCAGCTTCCCTGGGAACACAAAGGTGACGTGCAGGCAGCTCAGCCTGAGTTCACACAACCAGCCCTGACACACAGCCATGGGCTTGTGGGGATGGTAACACCCATCACCTGCAGCCACAGCCCTGGGAGCTGCACTTGATGTCAGGCTCTTAATTAGCAGAGGTGCTCATTAAGACAGAATCATAGAATCCCAGACTGGTTTGGGTTGGAAGGGACCTTAAAGCTCATCCAGTCCCAACCCCCCTGCCATCAGCAGGGACACCTTCCACTAGACCAGGTTGCTCAAAGCCTCATCCGAGCCTGCCCACCACCCCTCTGCAGGGGGGCTTTGCAGGGTGCCCACTGCTTTGATGCTGATGCTGCTTATGAGTCCAACCCAGCATCAGTTCAAGGGACAGGACACCACAAACAATCCCCCAGCCCACCAGCCTCCCACTGCAGGGACCCCTGGGCTCTCCTGAGCTCCAACTGTTGGGCAAGTTGAACCCAAGGGAGGAAATCTGGTCCTGAATAAAGCAGCAACAGCTCCTGCGTAGCGAGGAAGATGAGGATGGATGGTGGTGTTGGGTTGACAGTTGGATTTGATGATCTTTGAGGTTTTTTTCCCAACCTGAATGATTCTGTGATTCTATGGATCAGAGAGAGGCAGATCCAACCACGGCACTGGGTCCCTTGTGAATCATTTTATTTTCACTGCTGCGGAGAGTAGGAGTGAAAATACCATTAAGTTGAAATCAGTCGAGAACTACATATGTCTCTAGATATATCTGTACAGTCTACCAGTATATATACACATTATATATAAATATATACATAGGGTCTCCGGGTTTAAGGTTGAAACCTGTCGAACCCAATAAAGCCCACTGGAGGAACATTTGGAGTAGAGACTTTGATCAGGAGAAAACAAGCCTCAATTAGCACAGGGGTTTAATGAACCTTCCAGCACTGGGAAAGGGGGAGCACCTAGCTAGCAGGGTCACTGGTGTGTCCCCAGGCTGCGGGGAGCATCCCTGTCCCATTCCCAGGGAGCAGGACACGGTTCCCATCCATGTCCATCTTGGAGAAAGGTCAGTTTTGGTGGCTGAACACCAAGGAGGTAACAGCTGGTTTCTTTGGTTTATTGCTTTAATGTTTATTTCAATGGGATTTTTTTTTTTTTCCCCTCTGATGCTCAGCCTTAAATCTAAATCCTGATAATCAGGAAGAAAAAAAAGACAATATCCCCCCCTAAACCCGGACACCCTACATATGCAGGTACAGCTATCAACGAGGGAAGCGATACATGAGAAAACAGGGAGAAGGGGGAATAAAAAATAGCTTTTCCAAAAGAGTAATCCTTCCCTTTTCCTTTTCTTTCCTTTTTTTTTTTTCCCCTAAAAAAACCCCCAAAATAAAAACAAAAACAAAAAAGGCAAAACCAGACATGTGTGTTTGATTCAAGAAAGCAACAGAGAGTAAAAATTCCAGGAGATGGGAATTGATGTAGGAGGGGAGAGGGACCACGAGTGCAGAATGTAGATCTCATGGGTCAACCCAGCCCTGGCAGAGCCCAGGTTTACACCCACATCAGCATCTGGCCCCAGGTACCTAAATCCTGGCTCCTGGGGGGGGGTCCCATGCCCAGGGCAGGTCGCTGGCACAGGGGTCCCAGTGGCTTTGGATGCTGCCTGCATGGGTTTGGCTGGAAGCAGCATCTCCGCAGCACTGGGGCTGGGGGGATGCAGGATACTGGGAGGGGGCTGTGGCACCACAGAGTG
>NW_010288428.1:2508-5156 GCF_000700745.2 Antrostomus carolinensis | reverse complement strand
CCAACCCAAACCAGTCTGGGATTCTATGTACCCTCAAAAAAAGGCTGGGCAACCAGAACCAAACCCAAGGGCAGAGTGAAGCATAAGGACATTTCTTAGAGACTGAAGTAAAAACAAAAACAACTTGTTCTCATAGTCTCTGGGCATCAATAACCTTGATTAGCAAGTTAATTATTTGTCACTCTTACATAAACTGTGTATGTTGATCACGACCAACGTCAGTGAAGTGCATGGCAGCCTGTGAAGATGGGTTTGGGTAACTGATTGTGAGCCAGAAAAAGCCAAGGAAAGAAAAAGACAAACAAAAAGCCCCCTGTCCTAAGTAACTCTACCTCCTCAGCTAATTGTCACAAGAAATTACAGGAATGAAAGGAAAACTCTAAACTGAACCAGACTGAAATTGAAAATAATTAAAAATACTGAATCAGATCCTTCTCTGAAAACTGAAAGCACTGCTGATCTCCAGAGACATGACTTGATATCTTCAATAATACTCTCTGATGATATATCAGCGGAAGTGTGCTAAGGAATAATCTTTGAACTGGAAGTTATTCTCAACATTTCCAGGATTACTTATAGGCAGCAGCCTGCAAATAGCACCAAGACTGTATTTAACATTACAGCAGCAATCACCCCTTGCTGCTACTGCTCTTAGGAACTGCCTGCCAGAAAGCCTTGTGGTAGCAACCTGCTCCCGTCAGCTGTGGGCATAATGATCTCCCAGCACCGTCTGTCATGAAGCTCGGAAGGATTTCCCCACCGAGTTCTGAAGCAGCAAGATGAGGTTCTGAAGTATGTCCCTACACAGCTCAAATACAGCACAAACCTCCTGAGTCAGCTGCTGGTGTCTCCTGGGCTGATGGTAACAGCGGTGCTGCAGCCTCCACTGCTTCCTCCTCCTCCTCCTCAGAAGTGCTGCTGTCAGAATCGCTCACTTCTATTATTTCATCTGAGCTGTGTTCCTGGTTGTCCCTCGCAGTATGTGAGGGCTCCAGACGTGGAACTGGTCCTGTAGCTGGCTCTTGGGTCCTGCTGAGTTGAAAGTAACTTTCCAATGCTGCCCTGAATCCAGAAAAGCAAGAAATAAAAGCCACAGTTATGTCAGGTAAGCTAAAGACTCAGAATGTTTCTCCACACCTGTTTGCAGTAAAATTCCCAGATTGTGACCGCAATAGGAAGGTCTCAGAGTTACCAAGACAGATGTTCTCTGGTAAGAAGGGCAATCCCATACAGCCTCCTGCTTCATGAACAATCAGCAGTATCAAACAGGAACTATTCATTTTCCTCAGCTCAAAGAAAATCTCCTGCTCATTACAACAATGATATTGTCTTCTCCTGGGGTGGGCTGGTGGTGGGGTTGGAGAGCAGGAAAGCAAAGAAGTGTTGTTCACTAATAGCCGAAGGAACTCCTAATTGGTACCTCCAACCTTAACTCAGACCCAGTTCCCAAAGCCACTGCTAGTAATAGATGCAGGAGGCTTGTATCAGAGTCTCACTCCGTTGACCACTTTGTGCCTAGTCTTGCAGCTTTCCCTCTTCTTTTCTACTGGAACTTTGTCCCTGGATAGAAACATCCTCCCCTCTCCTGCCATCAGTTCAGCTATCATCTCAATTATCCTTCAGATTCAAAGCAGAAGTTTGTCAGGTTGCCTCCTAGCCCTGAGAACTCCAGTGACCTTCACAGCAATCCAAGGGCAAACAGTACAGTTATGTTTAATCATCCAGGAGGAGTCCTTGGTCTCACTGAATTTAAAGTCGATGCTCCAGTTAATTATAATTTTTATCCCTGGCATTTACAAAAACTACAAAGATGAGACAAAAATCAAACAAGCCAGAAATGGGGATTTCTTTTTTAGCTGAAGAGCATCCCCGCTCATCACCCTTTAAACCCATCACAAATGGTATTAAACATAGAATTTTTTTGGAAAAACTTTCTTTGCTTGGGGATAACAACAACAACAAAAAAAACTACAGAAAAATATTAGTTTGCATGATTGTGAAAGTTTCTGCAGCAATTGTCACTAGAAAACCTAATCAGTCAATCCCCAAATCAAAGGTGAAATGTAAAACAGAGCACAAGCTCCACTGAGCTAAACACTGGCTGGAACTGTGGAGAGTCAGCACTGCTGCAGGGAGCACCGACAGGAACCTGGCAGAGCAGAGGGAACGGTGTGAGCAGAAGCTCTGCAGCAAGATGGAAAGGGTAGAAGGGCTCAGAAGTCAACCACAGCGCTGCCAATGTAAGAAACAGGGGGGTTCACTTAACAAGTGATCCTGCCAGAAGAGATCAGAAAGCGTGGTGACATTATTGAGCTTAAACCACATGAGAGCTGCCCAGAATTTGGCCACAATCACACACCTGGACTGAGCTGGGCTCTGGAAGCCCAGCCAAAACTGATGCCAGCCTTGAGAAGAGTGCAGTTCAGACCCAACTTCATTCCTGTTTTACCTGGCACCAACTGTCCTCTGGGAACCACCAATCCTCTGCTGCCTGCGAGCTCTCCTCACCCGCGGCCGCTGTGTGACCTGGGGCACAGGCAACGGCCGATACGGATCCAACGTCCCCTGCAGCCTTGGCAGTCTGTCGAGAGCCGAGACAGGGCTCAGCTGCGGGTCAGGCTGAGCAGCTGCTGCCCGTGTTGCAGCAG
>NW_010288428.1:0-2455 GCF_000700745.2 Antrostomus carolinensis | reverse complement strand
CCAGCTGCGGAGTGCGGGAGGACAGCGCTGCGTGATCAGAGGGCTCTGCGGGGAGCATCCCCAGGGTCTCCACAGGGTAAGCAGCCACTGGCTGGAGATCAACTTCCATCTCTTCTTGAGCCATTTCTGCAAAGAGTTGAGGAAAAACAGTATTTATTTGCAAGCCTGCACCCTACTTCTCGCCTGATGGTGGCAAGAATCGGATGAAGCAGTGAGTGACTATAAAAGCCTTTAAAATTCAGACTCGAGAGATAATTTGTCCTTTTGCCTCAGCAAAACTAAACCTTCTCAAGTCAATGCAGGTATGTGAGCTGGCAGAGCATGTAGCACCCTCCCAGAGAGCTGGAATCAAAGTCTCTGGCTCAACAGCAGGTAGCACCAGAGGCACATTGCAAAATCCACTTCAGTAAGCCTTTGGATGAATATGGAAAGTTAGGGATTTTTTTCCAGCACCACTAACTTGACAGTAAATTCACATGGATCCTGGAGAACAGAGCTTGGAAATATCTGAGAGATTCTCCATGGTGAGCAGCACCACACTAACACCCACGTGCACAGCCAGAAACAAGCTGGGCAATGCAGTCCTTTGTCCGTCGCGCTGCTCGCAGGAGGGGGGTTTATTTTCAAGTTTCTTTGAATAAAATTCCACGATAGTAGCAGAAACAGGAAGAGTATCACAGCAGAACCCACAAACCAGGCGTTATGGGTAGCAAGGTACCTCCAGCATCAGCATTTGTGGATCCATATTCAGCCTGAGACTAGATAAACATGAACTTTGCAGCAAAACTTGGCGTATATTATCTAAGGATGGTTGCCCCGCAAACACCTTTGGGATAAAGATTTCAGATTACCTCTTAAACAGAAGTAGTATCTTAGGTTGGAAGAAAAGAGAGGAGGCAGCAGTCTGTGCATTGCTAATGATCGCACAGCTGTCAGCCACCTAATTAGAGCCCTTTAATCACCCTGTTGTACACAGGCAGTCTTACAACACAGAAAAGTTTGAGATTATTTCATTGCCTAAATTGCCATCCTTCTTTTGCAGGGTGGGGTGGATTAAATTCTGCAAACTGCTTCAGGCCATTCACACTCTCAAAAAAATACTTAGGCAATCATAAACCTGAAAGGCTTCGGAATTGCAGACCTTTAGCATTACTTCACAGCCCAAAGGACACACCAAAACGTGGGCAGGGTGCTGTGCAAACAGAGCAAAGGCTGCTTTTAGTACTAATAACAACTAAAAAATGTATACAAGAATTACTAGAGGGGATGTGCTAATGCTCTAATATTTGTATAGACTTCTTAAGTAATTGCAACTTACAAATCATTTTATAATTCTTATCCTAATTACCAATTCAGCCTAAGTGAGGCCAAAAGGAGATGTTAAGTGCCACCTCCCACCACAACAGTCATACGGTGAAGATATAGAATTATAGAATCGTTTTGGTTGGAAAAAGACCTTTTAAGAACGTCCAGTCCAACTGTAACCCTAACACTGCCAAGTCCATCATGTCCCTAAGCACCACATCCTTTAAATCCCTTCAGGGATGGGGACTCCACCACTGCCCTGGGCAGCCTGTTCCAATGCCCGAGAACCCTTTGGTGAAGATATTTTTCCTAAAATCCAACCTAAACCTTTCCTGGCACAACCTGAGGCCATTTCCTCCTGTCCTGTCACTTGGTCCTTGGCTGAACAGACCCACCCCCACCACTCTCCACCCTCCTTGCAGGGACTTGGACAGAGCCAGAAGGTCTCCCCTCAGCCTCCTTTTCTCCAGCCTCAACAACCCCAGTTCCCTCAGCTGGGAGCTCAGCACACTTGTGCTCCAGACCCTTCTCCAGCTTTATAATATAACATAACAATATTCAATGATTGAGTATTGGTTCTCTAGCACTAAATTCATGTTCATGATAAAATTGTCACCCATAATCATAACAGACACTTTATTTCCCCTGGTAAGACTTAAAAATACAGTCATCATTGTGGGTTAACTAAACCTACATATTTCTTGATTAAAAAAAACAGACATGAATGAATACTGCCATTTTCACCATTAAATCTTGGAGTCTTCCTGAAAAGGGCAAAAGGTCAGTGCTCCCCTGAGACAGCCAGCAGGCACTGGGGATGGAAGGTCACCACCAAGAAGCTTCCTGGGCCCAGAGGAGACAAACCAGGGTGCTGTCACAGTGCACAGCAGTGCAGAGCCAGCTCCACAGAAACCTCTGCTGTACCGACCAGCCAGCCGATCCCTGAGGCACGAGCTTCCCTTCTCGGAGGGCCTCGCTCTATATCTCCCGCAGTTATTAACGCTGCACCTGCTGGAACAGAAAATTCACCAAAACCACCCAAAACGAAAGGCACGCTGCACAAGCACGGGTTTATTTCTGTTTTTTTACAGGGTTCGCTTATTCGAGCTAAGAACCAGTGACAGAAACGGCGCGGGAAGGGGGAGAGCTC
>NW_010288427.1:0-535 GCF_000700745.2 Antrostomus carolinensis | reverse complement strand
CATGGGACACGGACACGTGGACACGGACACACAGACACACAGACACACACGTGTGTGAGCACATGGACACGGCAGCGACACGTGTGTGTGAGCACAGGGACACACAGACACACGGACACACACGTGTGTGAGCACATGGACACGGCAGCGACACGTGTGTGTGAGCACAGGGACACACAGACACACGGACACACACGTGTGTGAGCACATGGACACGGCAGCGACACGTGTGTGTGAGCACAGGGACACACAGACACACGGACACACACGTGTGTGAGCACATGGACACGGCAGCGACACGTGTGTGTGAGCACAGGGACACACAGACACACGGACACACACGTGTGTGAGCACATGGACACGGCAGCGACACGTGTGTGTGAGCACAGGGACACACAGACACACGGACACGGCACACATGTGAGCACATGGAGACACGGGGACACACACGTGTGGACACATGGACATGGTGGTGACACGTGTGAGCACATGGACAGACACACAGACACACGGACACGTGTGTGAGCACATGGAC
>NW_010288426.1:0-4991 GCF_000700745.2 Antrostomus carolinensis | reverse complement strand
TCTTAAGATGCCTGCTGACTCCCAGAACAGATGTAGGAAGGCTGAATGCTGATGTGGACAGGAGGAGTGACAGGGTATTACATAGTTTTCTCTCCGAATTAAACTCAGTTGTTCCAGATCTGGACATAGAAAAGCTGGATGATTTTATGCTTAGAAAAAAGGTTTGGCCACTGCAAGTTGACAGCATCATGCAGGACGGTGTCTAAGGAGATCTAATTCCCCAAGTACCGTCAGGTCAAAGATGTTCACATGTCCTTGGCTGCCACTCAGGACCTGGCCAGGTTGGTGGGGCCCCAGTTTCCTACTTGTGCAACAAGAACTTTGAGCTTAATCCAGAACCATCTCAAGAGAATGGAAAATTCAGTGTTGAGTCTGAATTGCCCTCTTAAGATGCCTGCTGACTCCCAGAACAGACGTAGGAAGGCTGAATGCTGATGTGGACATCATGTCTCATCATGAAGCGCCCTGTGCTGGCACTTAGCATCTCCTATGGTCTTTGGGGCCACCAAACATGTTGAACCTATCTACAGACAACACTTGACCAGGCAAAATTAGAGCATTCATTATCGGTGAATCTCTGGGAATTTTACATTTGGCGAATTTCAACGGAGCCTTTTTGTCAGCAGAAGAATAGTCGAGCTTCATCTTAGGGCCGTGATGTTCTCAACTGGCCACCTCTGGCCATCCTCTAGCTCTTTTGGATCACCCCACTGATGCAAAGGAGCCAGAACACAGAGTTTAGGTCAAATTTTACTGGTTAGAGGCAATGGCATTTCAGCTGGATGCTGCATATGAACCGTGTTCCTTATAAAAATCCGTGCCTGTTAACATCAGTGTTTGCAGCACTGTGTTTTCTCTGTTCACGACACGTAACACACAAAACACATGGGAGTGCATGTGGGGCTGTGTATGTTCATAGCATGTGTATAAAATACAATGTCAACTCGCAGCTCCAGAGTGTCTCTACTTCACCTGCAGTCATTTGATTTACTTACAGGTCTTCACAGTATGGCCTTGTCTGCTCCTCTGGCGTTACTGAGCCAACCAAGTAATAACCACGTAGCCACAGCAAACTGCTGACTGCGCTTGTGTTGCTTGGAGGGGACTGAGTCCTGTATCTTGAGAGATGCCCAGATTATGTGTGTTAAGTGAAAAATAGAGGAGTTTGAGATTGAAGACACATCAAAGGGCAAAGACAGGAAGGAAGGACAGTGGAAGTTGCATGTCCTGTCTGTGTGGGACACTCTAACCAGTGTTTCTCCTTAGTCCTCAAAACGCATGGAATTATGGCTTTTCCTTTTTTGGTAGAAAGACTGATTGCTGCTGGATGCAGTGTCAACCCAGTGGAAAAAGGGAAACCTGTGTCAGCACAGACCTTACATCACAGTTACACTTTTCCACGTATCAATGTGGTGATTTAACTTTATTCAAAATAGTATGGATGCTGCCATCAGATTAAGTTAGCTTGCTTGCTTCTCTAGCTGTCAGATGGAAATGAATCCCTATGATGTATAAACTCAGAAAGTTGTGTAGTTGGGTTGTCTGTATCACAGTGACGTGGAGGATTTTTTTTCCTCTTAGTTTTTACACCAAGCTAGTCAGTCAACAGTCAGAAATAATGGGATGTGCAAAGACCTACTGGTAGAAAAAGAGCAATCTTGTGTGTTTGATCTTGAAGTACCATTGATGAGGACTTGAGCCCTCCTTGTGAAACATCCAGTTGGTGATGTTCATCAGTGGCGTGGGATTTAAACTCCCTAATAGATACAGTGGGATGAAGAATTCTTTCTGATTTATGTATCATCATAATCTGCCACGCAGGGATGCAGGTACCATACTGGGGTTAGAGGGACTGCTGGCCATCTGATTCTGTTCTGGGATAACACGTGGGTGTATTGGTGTAAGAGAGAGAGAAACTGTGCACACGCTCCGTGTTTGACATTTGGAATAACATTATCTCACTAAATACAGCATCTTCTAGGCTGTGAACTAACAGGAATGGTACTTAAGGGGCTGGGTAATGAAGATGTAAGCAGCAGCAAAAAATACCCAAAAGACACTGGGATTCATAGCCCTGTTCTCAAGGGGAGGAGGAGCGACTGCATGAGGAAGAAACTCCCCAGCAGAGAACTGTGCTGAATAAATGTTACACACACGAGAGACACTAAAAATATCAAAGAGAAGATTTAATGAATGCACTGAGTGCAAGGTGTTCCCCATAGATATGGAAGTATCACCTCTGCAGCGTCTTCAGACCACCCACCGTGTGCTCGTCTTGTAGGGAGTTTCTAATGACAAGGCTAAGCCCTCAAAGCCCAAATTATTGTGCCTTTCTGTCAAAAAAACCTAAAATGCCATAACTCCCACACCCATAAGGACTAGGAACATAGATCCACCTCTTCCTACACAAACTGTTGCTCATGTCTTTCCTCCTTGGGGACCTGCCTTAACGCATGTGGTGATCACACTCTGTCTAACTTTTAATAACGTTTGATCAAACAGGATTGAGCCAAAGAATTAATGCAAATGGATTTTCCTTTATTTATAACCTGCAGTTTAATTGCAATGAGATAGACCTTGGGCATACAGCAGAGTAATTATTTCTATTCCTCTAGAGTCCTGCTATTGCCCCCATAGTCTCCTGATCCGAATTCTTGCAGGAGTCTCTGTGCCTGTTACAGATTGCATGCTCCAGAAGTGATTAAAATATGTCCTCATCAGCTAAGTCTGTTTACTTTTTTTCCCCCTTCTTTCTCTCTGTCTCTCTCCTTCTCCTCCTCCTTACCTCTCTTTTGCCCCAAAAAGTTTTGTTCCCCACCTCCCGTCTACAAACTATTAGAACAATCTGAACTCCAATGTCCCAGGCTGCTCACCATTGCCCAGGGCCTGTGAAACCCTCAGTAACAGGGAGCCCGACACGTCCTGCTGGGATCTCTGCACGAAATTAAACCCGAGAGATGATCCATGTTGGGCACGTTTCTGCCAGGCTGTCCATGGCAGCTCTAGTGATGCAAAGGTTGGCAAACTCTGTTGGATGTGCCCGGCTGTGGACTGGCAGAGCTCACTCCCCATCATTGCTATTTGCACTCTTTTAGTTCAGGGTTTGAACAGTGCAGCTGTCAACAATTTTCTCTCAATATATATTATTTTATTCCTCTTACCCCTTCAGCTTGGCAAAATACCAAATAAAGTTTTCCTGTCTCAAGATTATTTACAACCCTGGAGACTCATTGTAATTATAAGCTTGTCCCAAGCCCCTTCAAGCCTTGCACGTTTCCCTTAGACTTTGTTCCTGTCATTGCCAGAGGTGTTCAGTCCAACTTTTCCGAGTTGCTGTGTGATACTTGCCCGAAATGGTGCTCCTGCTTCCCCTGCCGCGCTGCAGGCGTTGCCTTCTCCAGACCTGGGTCAGCAGCATTCCCCCAGATTAGTTTAAAGGGGTGTCATGCATCAAATATTCATTGGCAGAACTCTTGGGGGGTGATTCAAATGGGAAATGGCTGTGGAGACCTTGTGAGCAAAACTCCACTGTAGGAAATCTTCAAATTACAATAATACTCATTATGATTGAAGAGCTGGAAAACGAAACTCAAGTCATTTCATCACCAGCCAAACCAAAAAAGCCTGAGTTCTTACTAATACGTGTTTTAAGGTTTAGACCTCACCTGATAAGGCCCAGAACTCACATTGCATTTGTTCCCTCAGTGGGTCCATAAAGGAATGATGATAGAAGAGCAATAATAGAAAACAGTGGTGCTAAACAGGGTCTCTCCTCTATACCAGGTGCTTTATTTTGAGGAGAGTTATCGGAGAAAGAAGGCGAGAGACAGATGTCCACACTCACAGTCAGAGTGTGTTGTCCTACTCCTGTGAATTTAAAGAAAACATATAGTGGATTAATCATTATTAAAGAAAATTCATTATTAAAGAAAAGATATTCAGGATTAATGGCCTTCTCAACTTCTTTGGCCATTGTTCTGAAAAGTAATGTCCAAAATTAATGTCACCAAAGGAAAAATGGAGGCAAAAATATGTTCTTTCCCTTAACCTTTTTGTTCTGTTGATTTGGCAGCTCAGGGAACAGAGATTTTATAGTAAATGTGTAACAGAAATTAGGGCTAAAGGGATGTGCCCAGAAAACAAGCGGTTCCCCCTCACGCTGCAGCGGTTTTTGCTGACGTGAGTCAGTAGATAACTTCAGGGGGTTTTATGTGACCATTTAGGGGCTGATTTTGCCAAACGTGCATACAGATGATATTACCTGCACTCCTAAATTTATCAGCACAGTTTTATGGCCCTAAATCTTGGAGTCGTGTGATTATTGTGCAAATCTGTTTTTTCTTAAAAATCAATGAACTGCTGGCGTGGTTGCACAGCAAGATTGGGAAATGAATCCCTAAGAGACAAGACCCAGGAGGCGGGTATGGAGACCCAGTGTATATTGTCCTACGGAGACAGAATGAAGCAAAGCACAACCCCTCTTTGGGCAGAGGTGGGATTTTGGGGGAGGTATGACTCAGGATTTTTAGTGTTTCAAGCACTGCATTCAGCTCAACATTTGTGTACTTTCTTTTTTATACATTAACAAAGACAACCAGAAACTTTCTCCTTATGATAAAATAGGAGAAGACGTATTAGGAGAAGGACTTGAGGGTTGGGAATGCTGTTGGAAATTACTTTGGATTTGATTTGATACCATGTTGTCACAGTCCTTGATGAAAACAAAACGTAACTGCCCGGAGTGTGACTCCAGCACAGCAGTTAGTTTGGTTTTGCCCGTTTGGTCGCACACTGACCTGTTTTATCTCTTTCTTTTGTTGTTGCAGATAAAGAGTTAGGAGTCAGTACGCTAGCTGAAAATGACGACCCTGGTGCTAGGGGCCCAGCTGTCCCGAAAATATCAGGATTAGAAAGGAGTCAAGAGAAGAGCCAGGACAGCAGTAAAGACCCAATA
This sequence comes from Antrostomus carolinensis, assembly GCF_000700745.2. NCBI lineage: Eukaryota > Metazoa > Chordata > Aves > Caprimulgiformes > Caprimulgidae > Antrostomus > Antrostomus carolinensis. The sequence goes on along the minus strand of NW_010288426.1, from coordinate 37 downwards.
CTTGAGCCTGTGGTGCCTAAAGACCCTTGTCCTCAGG
>NW_010288425.1:0-4182 GCF_000700745.2 Antrostomus carolinensis | reverse complement strand
CCCCGAGCTGCCCCCGCACGGGTCAGGGCAGCTCAAGGGTTAAAAAAATAAAGCAATAAAACCCCAGGAACCGCTTCATTTCGCACCGCGGAGCAGCGAGCGGGGCCCTGCAGCACAGCGAGGGACACAACAACCTGCCCCTCTCAAGGACACCGCCCCCCCCAGCCGCTCCCGGACTCACAGGCTGAATTATTTAATGAAATAAAACCATCAGAATCCAAACGGGGAATAATAATCCATGTTCAGCACAGAAAGAGGAGAAGCAATTTCTCCCTTGTCCAGAGAAGCTGTGGCTGGTCCCCCCTGGAAGTGTTTGTGGCGGGGGTTGAGGCTTTGAGCAACCTGGTCTAGTGGAAGGTGTCCCTGCTGATGGCAGGGGGGTTGGAACTGGATGAGCTTTGAGGTCCCTTCCAACCCAAACCCATCTGGGATTCTATGAAAACCAAACTGAGAAGGTGCCCAAGAAACCACTGTGGTTATTTCTGCTGCTGAGAACGTTGCTGGGATTGGGGATGCTCCTGTGGGAGGAACACGCAGAGTCCTGGCAAGAGGATTCCACAATTCTAAGACTCTGCTGGTAAGAACCAGAACGAACCATGGTTTGGAAATCAGGGTCTGGACTTGTGATGATTCTACAGTTTCAGGTACTACAGGTGCTTTCACCTGTTTTTTTCTGGCTTGTTCAGCTTTGTGCACAGTCACTGTCATTGTCCCCACTGGCCAGGTCCCTCCTAGTGCTACTCAAAGCAAAAGCATTAAAACCAAGAAAGCATCATTGGGAAACAACACAAACAGGCAGAATCCCTCGGCAAGCGCACTCACCGAGACTTTTAAACTCAGGTGTCACATCGAAGGTCTCTGAAGTTTATTAGTTGTTAAGAATTTTGCTGGTTAAGAGAGGAACACTAAGCTTGAGAGCTTGGTGCCATCTGCCACCTCCGCCACACGCACCCAGAACTACCCCGTTAATCAGCACAGACTGGTTATTCTTTTAACATTGGTATCACCACCGCCTCTGCGAGAGGAAACTTCCTTGAGATCTTGTGATGTCGTTGTTCCACTTTTGAGAGCAGAATCTGCTGTCACACAGAAAGAGAAGTTCTTCTTTTTTTGTTTTAAAGAACAAAACCAGAGCAGTTTGCAGAACACGCTGACTGAACAGCTCTGGCAGTGGCTCAGGCGTACTTCACCTTATTTAATGCTGCAGAAAACAAAGCTGGGATTAAAAAGCCTCTGATGACTCATCTGCAAATCCATGAAAGAGCACTGGATCTTATAACCACATTCTGCCCTTAAATGTTAAAGTCTCTCTCCAACTCCAGCAGCATCTGTACTTGTTCCACCTCCAGCACGGGCTGAACCGGAGGTGTCAGGATGAGGGTGAGCGCCACGCTTAGCAAGACCCAGGTGAAAGGACAGCCAAGAGCTTTGCAGCAGCCACAGTTTGGCATAATCAAGGCTACAACCAAGAATTCCTCGTTAGGGCAGAGAGATGAACAGAGGCAGCAACACACCTGGTATGTGGAGGTGTATCTCTCACCTCTCAGACACGCGATTAACCGGGACGAGGGCTGGCATCATGAGAGGCAAATCCCAAATACTGAGACCAGCAGAGTGAACTCAAACCATCCCTTCATTCCTCCTCCCTCTTGCTTCATCACTCCATTTGTCATCTGGTAAAAAACATAGACTAGAGCTTAAAGATTTTGATCCAGCAAGAGTGTGCAAAGAATGGTCCTTGCCCTTCCCAAACAGGACAAGCAGGATTTAAACTTACAAAGTATTAGTGAACCATTTACTTCTTATTCAATATGAACATGCCAATCAGGTTTGAACTGGATCAAAAACCAGTACAAGCTTATTTTTCTTCCCCACCTCACATCCAGTTGTAATTCAAATCATACTCAGTTCTGATCCTGGCTGCTGGCAGCGCAGCAATCTGACACTTCCAAACTCCGCGCTCCTTGTGCTTAAACTAACTAAAGATGGGAAGTGGCAGCACAGCCACCCTGAACATGCAGTATTGACACTCACATTGAACAAGGCCACAGAACAACCACTTAGTTCCCCAGAAATCAGAATAAGCTTCCCTAAATTTTTAAAAAAAGAAATAAAAATTAAATAACAACAGATTAAAAACACAGGTTAGGTGTCAAAATTGCCATCGGTAATGACAGAGCCAACTCGGCTCCTAATGCCTGTGGGCCAGCTTTCTGTTTGAAGGATGAGAGATAGGAAACATTTTCCAAGGACATACAAAAAAAGTATGTACAGATCTATTCAAAACACACTAAATAAGGTCTTCAGTGGTTCCAGGTTACTCTTGTCTCACATCTTCTAGAAACAAACGTGGGTGACGGGAGATATTCACTGGTCTATTCTATTCTTCCAGCTTCCCACAGTACAACTGCAACCGGTACAAAACCCAGCAGAGGGCTCTGCTGCAGCCTGTTCCACTCCCCTCCTCGGAAGTTTGGCAAAGATTAAAATAATTTAAAGAATAAACTGGCTTTTTGCTTCAGCCAGTTAAGTCTTTAATTTAAAAAAAAAAAAAAAAAGGGAATTAAGAACTTGCCAGGATGTGTTCACACACCTGGCTCCTCCTGAATGAACTGTCACAGACAAACTGTGCTCCCCAAGGTCACGTTTTGATGGTTTTAAGCAGAAACAACAGCAGAGCATTGTATTATCATCAAATCTCCAGAGGCGAGTTGCAGTTGCTCTCGCTTCTGCCTTGTACTGTGAAACCAGCAAGAGACAAAGGAGACAGCAGCTGCCTCCCCCCCAGAGCCTTCAACCGTGACGGTCCAAATTCAGAGGGTTCAAAAGAAGGTTCCTCTTCCACCAGCTGCCTCTACCAGTGTCTCGAATCCACCAGCTCTGGCCGGAGGCTCAATTTCTTCAGAGTTTCATAGCCCACCACGATGACGATGGTGGAAGGAGTGGCCGAGATGATGCGAGCAGAGAGGCCTTTAGTCAGGCCCCAGGGACCTTCCTCCGCCATGAGCTGTTTGAAGGTGAGGATGATGGAGCTCTTGCCTTCCACCTGCAAAGCCAGAACAAACATTCACAAAGCTGACAGACTTCACGCTGAGGCTGCTCTGGGATCTGCTTGAACTCAAGACTCGAGAGACTACAGATTAGCCAGACCAGTAACCTTGATTTAGTCTCCCTGGGGGGGAAAAAAAGGCAAAAAGTCCTAAGGAGGCAGCAGGAAGTGGGATTCTTAGACCTGTCTCCACCTTCCTCCCATCTGCTCCCATCTAGAAGGGGCTGGATCAATACAAGAGCTCGAGTCTCACTAACACTGGCACTACCAGAAGCACCTCTCCTTTCCTGAAAGATGCCACATCTGTTGGGGAGCAGCATTTGAGCCTTGTGACCTGAGCTGCCTCTAATTAATGCCGAGTGCAAATGAAGCAGTGTGATATCTAGAACCAAACAACCTACAGAGAGAGATGGGGAGCAGTTCACCTGAAGCCACAGAGATCAAAGAGCTGAGACCGAACCCCACCCCTGCCTCACGCTGTTGGTGCGGACAGACGGGCCAAGCAGGCTGAGCTCTTACCTGAACCCGAGCCCTGATGACATCCATGGGGTTGGTGAGTGTGGAAGCTGTCGCAGCTGCAAGTGGCCCTGATATAGCTTGTAGCAGGAGGTGGGGACAGTCTTTAGGAGTCAAGCTGGAAAGCTGTTCTGGGAACAGGAACAGGAGAGAGAGTAAACTTTAAGATGAGTAGCTGCTTATCAGTTCCTTAACTCCACCTGCTAATTTAGACTCATTTGCAGGGGGCAGAATCCCTGGTTTACAGCCTGTCACCTCCCCACAGCATGTCTCACTGGTGCTTTCCACATGGACCAGGAACTTAACAAAGTGCAGGGAGCAAGCCTGTAAACACCCCAGCGGCTCCGTCATGCAGCTCAAACATGGGCTCTCAGGCCTGCTAGGTAAAGAGGCCAGAATAAGGCTGTGTGTTCCCAAAACACAGTATGGAAACATTCACCCCCCTTTAAAAGGCAGAGGGGAAACCTTTAGACAAGGCTATTGGATGTTGTCTGCAGAGATCTGCACAGATCCACCAAGCACATTGTCCAGGAGACACATCTGGTACCCTGCTGAGGGATCTCCGAGGAAAAAAGCGTGAGGATCGCCTCATCCTGCTCCTGCTGCTCCTCCCAGGG
>NW_010288424.1:0-26629 GCF_000700745.2 Antrostomus carolinensis | reverse complement strand
TATGATTCTATGATTCTATAAAAGCAACTCCAGAGCTTACAGGAGGTAGGTCAGCTCGCTCCCAGCTCCCCCTTTCCAGCTTCACCCTTCCTGCCCCACACCTTGGATGTCCCACCAGTCAGCCCTGTCGATGAGTGCAGGAATGAATGGGTGAAGTTGGCTACAGTCTCCATGGGAAACGCTTTTGCCAAACACTTTGATTTTCACCCCTCAAACAACAGGGACACGCGAAGAAAACAACCCACCATGTTTCCAGATCTATAGCTTCAGTGATACCTTTTAAAAACCCCTTTGCTTCAGCAGCGGTGAAGGACCATCTTCCATGTGCCTTGTGCGTCTGCACCACTTGAAAATAGCCGCCCACAACTGGCTTTGTAGGCAGTAACACCTTCTGAAGTGTCATTAGCTGCATGTTTTGTCCCAGAGTGCGCGGACACAGCTGGGTTTGGGATTGTAATATCGCATTATTCAAAGACAGATAGTTAAAGTAACTTAAACTAACTGGAAACAAGACAGATTAATACTCCTTGATCTCCATCACTGCTGTGCTGTCATCAGAGCACCAGCCGACAGGTTGGTGATCAGTGAAAAACCCCAAAGTTCTGGCAGCCAGGGCCATTTTCAAAACCAAAATTAAAGGCTTTTAATAACTCAGAAATACAGCGCAATGTGTCTTGAACAACAGCTTTTCATTTCAGCAAGTTGATATTGTAGTATATGTCTCCTTGAACTAAGAGATCATTTGTTTAAATTGCTTGATTATACATAATGATCCTTCTCTTGTAAAACAAGATTCAACATTGCCACTGGGGGAGAGGGCGGAAACGGCACAGAAATTTAACGAGAAAGAAAAAATATCGTAGAACTCTTGCGGTAATAAAACATTAGGAGAATTTTCACTTGACTGTTGAAAAAAGCGGAGCTAGAAACATCTTGTTCTATCCCAGCTATCAACCCTAACTCTTCATTCACAGAGTATAAAGCACACCTTTGATCAAGCTATAGGATCCACATGCTCACAAAAATATTTAACTTTAAATACATGGCACGGAATTAGTCTCTAACAATTTCTGTCATCGCCTCCTGCCACTCTACATTTTCCTAAACCTCGGAGTCCAAATCACATAAGTAAGTCAGATTATTTTATTTTTAACCTAATAGGGATTGGATATGATTTATTTCAAATCTGCCAGAAAGAGTATGGTTTCAAAGCAGTCTTCTGCACTTTTATGGACTGAAATGAGAACAAAAATTCAAATTTAATAAAATCTGAGAGATAGAAAAGTGAAATAATTTACCAGTAAGTTGGAAAGTAGCTTACACATACATTACAAAAGTTTTCTGAAAACATGCCACAGGGTAGACAGGAAAAATAAGAGCTTACCCTATTCACCTAATTTTTATTCTGTAACTTTTAAAAGGAAAAACATGAATTTTGTCTCTCTACAGTCAGTTGAGCTTACTTGAGGGAAGAAAAGACAAGCCTGCTCCCAAATGAGAAGAAAATGATAGAAAGTGATGCATTTATCCTGTTGAAATCATTTACCGGCCTGGATCCTCCCACTGCTTCTCAGAAGCGGCTCCTGGTTGCCCACCTTTGTCAGGCTGATTTCAGCTCTTCCTACCAGGCTGCTGAGGAGGCAGAAGCACATAACCATTGCAGACCTTCACCTGCTCGCCAGCTGATGGGTGCTCACCTCCTGCTTGTGGTGGTTTCTGGAGCAGGGGACCTCCATCCAGATTGTGAGTGAGGTGCCCCAACTGCCACTGCCCTACAGGACACTCTGCCACTTTCTGCTACCTGGGGATGCACAGCTCCTTCGCAGGAGCAGGTCCTGCCCAGGGGACCCCAGGGAGCAGGAGACAGCAGAAAACACAGTGCTGAGAGAATCTCTCAATCTAACAAGAGATTCATTTCTAAAGGAAAAAAAAAAAAAAGCTCAAATACGACATCTCTATCATTCACACTTTATCATGAACTCAGTCCTGAAGTCCTTCTGTTTCTGGAGGCCTAGCTAGTTCTTAATAAAAGTTATTTCTCACTTAGTTAAAGCTAACAATTGTGTATTTGACAAGAATGGGAAATACTGCTAAATACACCTTCAGACCACCCAGCCAGGCTTATCCACAGCACAGTGGCTGCACTATGAGGACGGAGAACCACAAGTGAGAAGACTCGAACTTTTGGGGAGAGGTCTTAGTGATCTACATTTAAACACAGAAACCCGAGGAGAAAGAAATACCCTTCATAGCATCCCTTCATCTACTCGTTCCTACAGGATATCACCGCTCCTGAGCAACACTCACTGCGTTTGTCCACATGCCTGACACAAGGCGAGAAAAGGACAAAAATGCTCAATAGCTATGGTGAACATGCATGCACTGAAGGCATGAACCGTTTCGAGATGTCAAAGCTTTCACTGATCATTTTCACAGTATCTTAAGAGAACGGAGCTGCCATCACAGCTTAAACTCATCCCAAACATCGGTATTTCTTGTGCTAACCATTCAGGGTATTACTTTTCTAACATATGTCAGCTCGGTGCTCTCTCCAACCAGGCGCTTGTAAAGGGGATGTGCTAACAGACATGTGGGGTTTGCTGGAGGAGATACCACAGATTCATATGCAGATGTGCACCTTCAGTGCCATATTCAGACCTAACACAAATATCTCTATGTGTGTATGTATGTTTGTATGCGTATCTGCAACCTCTTATCAAGAAGCATCTGATTTGGGAATCTAACTTTTTTATTTGGCAATCATGTTTTACTCAGTCAACTAACACTTTTTTGGAAATTAAAGTCAGTTCTTGGCTCCACAGACTTGCTTTTCCAGAGCAATGGTGGCTGGATACTGTGGGTCCTGCCAGGAAGAGGCTGGAACCTCCTCTGGAGCCCACAGGATCATTTTCACCCAGATTTACAGCTGAGAGTTTGTGAGTCACCATGGCAAGGCAGGACAGTCACCTGGGGCAGACAGATTTTTCTACATTTCCTTGTTTTGACAACTGAAGGCTTCAAAAACCAAAAATACTGTCCTTGAAGATTTGCAAATTGTTTCAAGTGATTCCCCACCCTATCCCGGCTAAACATTTACACTTTTCATTTAATAGACAAGAAGGAGTAAATAATAAAGAAGTACCAAAATACCCCAAACTACAGACAGACATGTTTGCAACCTTAAAGAAAGCCTTTTTCATCGCTCCCTAGCAGGTCAGCCTCGCTGTGCTGAAACCAAACTGCTGCAAGAAAGCGCCTGGCGCTGCAGTGATGGGCAGGACCGGCCACACGACCCTGTCTGCAATGGGCAGGGGGTGCCACGGGGACAGTGACCAGGCAGTGGGACCGTGCAGCATCCCACCTTCTCATTGATTCCTCGCCTCCTATTCACACCCCTAGCGCGTAACAAACCCAACCTTGCCACTGCCCCAGCTGATGTACAGCACTGCTCATTGTGAGCTAACACACGCTCATCCACATCCACACGGACATGGGCATTAATGCTCAAAAGGGCAGAGTCTTCCTCTTCCCTTTTATTGCTCTTTTTATCTCAATAAACAGTGTTAGTAAGCCTGTTTCCAAAGACCTGTTTGTGTTCTCCACGTGTTTGAAGGCGTACAGCAGTTTGATGTAGAGTGTAAAACAGATAAATTAACTACACTGCCAACTTCCCAGCAGCAATGCACATATATTCCTTAACAGATATATTCGGGTTTAAAAGCGAATGTATTAGCTAAGGTCAACATACTTTATCTATCTTCATTAAGTTTGACTTCCAAGCACTAAAGATGGGAGTAAATCAACCCTTGATGCTGTGGGCAGAGCTGTATTAATTGTAGATGGTGCCTCTCCTTCCTCAGGCAGGGTTCACTTGGAGATGCTGAAGGCCACTCATATGCCCAGGGCCGTACGCAAGGGTCGCAGCCAAAGACAGCAGAGTGGGTTCCAGCAGGACCAAGCACAACTAAGGAGTCAGTAAAACACGCTACATCTATTAAAAGTTGCTCTCTTTAGGTCAGTGTTGTTTAAATCAACACTTCTGGTTTCATGTGCTCACTTGTGTTAGAGAAATAAGCCCGTCCCTGTGCCTCCAGCCCAGCCGAGCCCTGTGTGCAGGGGTGCTGCAGGCAGCTGAGGTCCCAGGGACAGCGGGGGCTGCTGCGGGGCGAGCACGTCCCCAATGGCCAAGGTCCTCCTTCCTTCACACCCAGCAGCAACGTGGCACAGGCCTGGTCCGGGCGGAATGCCTCTCCCCGGCTCAGAGGGAGTTGGCGTGCACAGAGGACATGGTTTGTAGGTCACATAGCATTTTGCCAAGATACCAAAACTCCCATTCGTTCCCTCTCTGCCAGTTTGGCCCTCACACTGTGTAAGAAGCAGCAAACGGGGCTGCTGGGCAGATTTTCCCCTCGTGGTGTACAAAGCCAGAAGGCAGCACATGCCACCAGCACCCACCTGGTCAGCCACGCTGCCAGCCCCACCGTCCTCACAGGCTCACTTTGGGAGCCACCAGTTGAGTCTCCCCGAGCCAGGGAAGTTGGTCATAGCAGATGGCTGCCAAAAAAATCACCCTGCTCCTGGGCGGAACAGGCAGGAAGTTTGCTGTTGTCCCCTAGGAGATGCTCGGGGCTCACACTGTGGCTCCCTGTCACCCTCCCCACCCCCACCCCAGGACAGGCATGTGCCCAAATCCCTGGGAACAACACAAAGCCAAATAAATGTAAATCAAAATCAGCAGCACCCAGAGGTGCTTGGCAGGGCTGGAAAGCCCAGGCAGTCACAGGCTCCGTGCGAGTCGGAGGCACTTTGAACAGCAGAAGGCACATCAGCAGACAAGCAGCATTGGATACCAAATTAGTGATCTTGAACAAAATAAAATTTGAGAAATAATTAACTGGGCTGTGAAACACTGTGATAATTTCAACTATTAAAAAATGTAATCTTGGATATTAAAACAAATTTACTAAAAATCAAATCAAGAATCCCGTGTCCTCTGTATTTCCACTAGACAACTAATTTAATTAATCCTCTTGTTCACTTAGATATAGATTTTAGATTTGCATTTTACCATCAGAAAATAGCTAGTGCAATACTACAAGATTTTCACAAAGCAAATACATTTTTACATGGATTGGATTTTATTCCCTCAGCTGAAATTCTGATCACTGAGCAGCAAGAACGCTGCCATAGCACACAGGATGTCACTCAGGATGTGACAGCTTCCTCTTGTTTTAAACTACTTTAAAAAAAAAAAAATCCTTCTCGAATTAGAAACAGAGTATTGCTTTTGATCACCAACAGCAGAGTCTGCGAGCACACTGGGCTCAATCCAGTTACTTAACGAGTTTTACTTTTAACTTTGATGGAAATTAAATGGGAATTACATTCAGTGCAGCAGAATTGGCTCCCTCAAACATAGTTAAGGTGTTCAGCATTTGTGCTGTCCCTCTCCAAACCCCTCCAGGTTGCCACAGCACCTGGCTGCACGTCCGGCTGGGTGCTGCCGTCCGTCTGTCCCAGAAGAGCCGAGAGCCGCAGGCTGCACCGCGCCGTGCCCGTCCCCACAGCCATGCTGGCACCAGGCCCCCAACGCCACAGAGCGGGGATGGGCAGGAGCCCCCCATGCCCGCTCCGCAGGTTTGTTCCCAGAGCTGGACAGGCATGACCAAAGGAGAAAATACCCTGCCCAGAGCCTTCCAGAGGGTACCACACATCCCTCCTTCTCGCTGAGCTGCCCTGACTTCGTTGTTTCCAACTTCTTTTGCAATACACAAGTGAATACATGCAAATAAAAATCCAGTGGTGCAGAGGTTCAGACCCCACACTTAATTTTGGGAAGAGGACTTGAAAAATTCAGTTCAGACCGCTTTTTCCAGGGGCCTTTCAATGCCATTTTCAAATGGACCTTAAATCAGCCACAGCTTCTCAACCTGTGCAACCTTGGTAACTGAACTTGGGAGGGTCACATCCCATATTGCTTCAAAACTCACTTACCCTTGACTCTCCTATGTTTATCTTGGTAGAACTTTGCTAACACAATGTTGGGCTAACACAATGTTTTGCTTGGCGTGCAAGCTCTACCTGGGTAAATGCACATTTCCTCCATTTTATTTTTTGGTCGTTTTCTTCAGCAGGCATCTAATTGGCCTCACAAAGATGTTTGCAAAAGTTTAAATGACGTATAGTTAGAGCTTTCAAAAATACATACAATTACTCACACCTACAATTTCTAAGGAAAAAATAAGGCTACCCGAGAACTGATCCTGAAGGACCCAGTGGGAGATTTGAAAAGTTTCAGTTAAACACCAGCAGCTGCGTATTTGGAGCTTATTTGGCAGATAAAGAGACATTCACAGAACTGGGCAAAGTAACATCCTCATATTGGTATCGTCGCATTGCTAACTGAATCCACTGCAGTGCTGTCCCGACTGAAGCTGAGCAGAGTTTGGGCAGTCCCTCTCCCATTATACAGCTGGACTTCACCCTGTGCTTCGAGAACCCTTAGTGCATCCACAGTCCCATCCCTCTCAGAGATGGTAACAGAAAGCTCCAGACTAGCAGTGGCACAGGGCACCCAGCTGAACTCGGGAACTTTTCCAGAATTCACACCAGTGGAAAAGTCTGATAGATGAGTACAGACCAAAGTCCTAAAACTGCCATCACAGAAATGGGTTGTGCACCCACAAAGCGGGGTGAAAGATCTCATCTGCCTAATGAGAGCAGGGGGACCATGAAAAAAACAGGCTCACTACAGCAAAATCAATCTGATGCACAGGGGGGGCGAAGGGACAGGGAGGGTGGCTCAAAGGGGAGGGCTGTGCTGACAAGCTTCTCCCAAAAGAAGGGGAAGGCTTTCTTAGGAGCTGGAGAAACCAGACGAGGGTCAAGGCAGGAGGCAGACTGCATGTCAGCTGGGGTGTAAACTATTGCAAAGGGGAAAAAATAAAAATAAAAGGAATGGAAAGGAGGACTTGGCTGGACAAAATCTAATCCTACTACTATTAGGGATTACAGGACCTCTGGGTTAGCAGTAAATTGGGATCAGCTCTACTGCAACTACCTGTGCCATGCTGAGAGCTAAAACCAGAGCCAGCAGCAGGTGCCACTTCATCACGCCCAGCCCCTTCCCCGCCGAGCCTGGAGCAAGATGCACAGGAGCACCAAGGTACTCAGGAACCGACTGGGGGGACACCAGCCATCTCCAGGGGACCTTAGCTTACCCTCCACAAATATTTTGCAGCTTAGAGAGTCAGCAGAGCCCATATCTGTCAGCAATCCCTGTAAACAGAAGAGACCTCGACAGGAAGAGGCAGATCTTTTGTCTACATTCAAGAGCCCAAAAGGAAGACACAGGCAGGGTGGCAGGCAAGCCTGGGCTGCCCAACAGCCCCAGCAACCACCAGCAGACACCTCAGCAGCCGAGCTGAGGGTCCGACCCAGGCAGAGAGACGGGACCCAAGGGGTTTGCTGCACTGTTCAGACCTCGGGCTGGCTTGCTCAGGAGCAGCAGCTCGGGTATGTGGAGCAATTTTGGTGGAGGCTGGCAGGTGTACTGCACACAGACTGAGACTGCAGTGCATCACTGAGGCTGGAGAGGGTCATACTGCTCCAGCTCTTCTCTTTGCAAACACCATTTGAGCCCCTAGCTACGTGTGGTGCCAGAGCAGGAGCCCACCACAGTCCCCTCACCCACTGAGGTGTCTGTCTGCACATGGCTGCTGAAGGCTCCTCCAACCCCACCAGCACCCTTCGGCAGATGGCCACCCCCCAGCCTCACCCCACCCCTCACCAAAAATACAGACATTTAAACAAGGCAGGGAAGGAAAAAAAAGAAAGAGGGAAAGAAAAAACAAACGGGGATCATTTCAGAGCGGTGCAAACAGGAGGCTCCGCTGGCTGCAGGAGTAACCAGCTGATGCAATTATCCCGGCGGCCGCCAGCGGACCATCTGCCCAGCTCCCGGGTTGCTGTTGTTGTGGTCTCAGCAGGGCTCGCTCCCAGAAGAGCGGGGCCCCCGCGGCCTGGAGGGAGCCATCTGCCCGGCCCCGGGCTGTTGGTGCCGCAGGGGCCAGCCCGGGAGCCAGCCCACTGCCCGATGGCCTCTAGGGCTTGGCCACGTGTGGCCCATCACAGCCAGGGCTCAGTGGCCCAAACAGGCAGCTGTGCTTTATTTTCTGTAGGGTATTTCCTTTCTCTCCCTTGCTTCCACACAAACCAGTGGGGCTTGGAGCATCTTTGTGCCTGTGCACGTTTAGAGTTTACTTGGTGTGCATGCAGGGAGACTGGGACATCCCCTGTCCTCCAAAGAGGTGTGAGGACACTGAGGAACCAGCGACATCCACCCCATCCCACAGGGCTGCTCCAAGGCTGACCTCCACTTCTGTACCCCATGATTCACACTGCAGTGAGGGCAATGACTGCCACCTTCATCTCAGTTTTGGTGTGTTTGTCATTAAAACACAAATAGAAAATGACACCTCAAGGGGAAGGGACAAGCGCTGACAAGGAAACCCAACAAGCACGTGGGCCTGATGACTTTCATTCCCATTGCAGGTAAACTACCTTTGCTAAGGCACAGCAGGTAAATTTGATCTCTCTGGAGTTTTCCTGGTTACAGAGTCTTCTGCAGGGTATGGGAAGTGCCCTCCATCACCCAGGGGTTGACTGGGCATCACCCAGAGCCAGGCTTCAGTAACAAATCTGCTCTCACTGACGAGGTTTCTATAAACTTGGCAGGCTCAGACTGAAAGAGGCAAGAAAAGTTGTGGAATTCTTTTGGGTTTTTTTAAACCATATCAAGTATATAAACCCACTGCTGCCCCAGGCTCACTGATCTGCAATCCAGGGTGCCCAAGTGAACTGGTTTTCATTCTGAATTTAAGTGTATAAGAATCTACACTTTTCCACCTCTGAACTAATTGCTATTTAGAACAGAGTGAAGCAGGGAAGGACACGAGACTGTACAGATACATCCTGCTACCCCCAAAGTGGTGGTCAACAGCTCAATGTCAGATGGAGATCAGTGACAGGTGGTGTCCCTCAGGGGTCCATACTGGGACCAGTACTGTTCAATATCCTCATCCATGACACAGACAGTGGGATCAAGTGCACCCTCAGCAAGTCTGCAGATGACACCAAGTTGAGTGGTGTGGTTGACACGCCTGAGGGACGGGATGCCATCCAGAGGGACCTGGACAAGCTTGAGAAGTGAGCCCCTGGGAACCTCATGAGGTTCAACAAGGCCAACTGCAAGGTCCTGCTCCTGGGTTGGGGCAATCCCTGGTATGAATGGATTGAGAACAGTCCTGTGGAGAAGGACTTGGAGATACTGGTGGATAAAAAGCTGGACATGAGCCAGCAGTGGCATACTTGTAGCCCAGAAAGCCGACTGTATCCTGGGCTGCATCAAAAGAAGTGTGGCCAGCAGGTCAAGGGAGGGGATTCTGCCCCTCTGCTCTGCTGAGACCTCACCGGCAGTGCTGCATCAGCTCTGGAGCCCTCAGTACAGAAAAGACATGGACTTGTTGGAGCGGGTCCAGAGGAAGCCATGAAAAGGATCAGAGGGATGGAACATCTCTGCTACGAGGACAGGCTGGGAGAGCTGGGGCTGTTCAGTCTGGAGAAGGTGGCTCTGGGGAGATCTTGTGGCCTTTCAATACTTAAAGGGGGTTTACAAGAAAGATGGGGATAAATATTTTAGCAGAGCCTGTAGCAACAAGACAAAGGGAAATGGTTTTAAACTAGAAGAGGGGAGATTCAGACTAGATACAAGGAAGAAATTTTTTACAATGAGGGTGGTGAAACACTGGCCCAGGTTGCCCAGAGAGGTGGCAGATGGCCCATCCCTGGAAACATTCAAGGTGAGGCTGGACAGGGCTCTGAGCAACCTGATCTGGTTGAAGATGTCCCTGCTCGTTGCAGAGGGTTGGACTAGATGACCTTGAAAGGTCCCCTCCCAACCCAAACCATTCTATGATTCTACCTCACCAAAGCTGATGAGTCCCTGGGCAGGACACCTGAAAATGTGTCCAGTTACACAGCTGAACTATTAACCACTTGAAATAAATAAAGGGAACTCTGAACACAACCAGGATCAGCCCAACCTGTCACCACATCCCCACTCCCATGTGCTGCAGCCTCTCCTGCAGCCACATCAGTACCACCAGAGCTCGCCTGCACTGACTGCTCACTGCTTGCTGAAGCCTTTCCCGGTCGATCTCAGGGGTTTCCTCCTTCTTTCAACCTGCCATTGTTTGTAGAGGTTTGGGACCACAGCTACCAGCAATCACCACCCCCTGCCACAGCTGGAGGACACCAGCTCAGACCGAACCACCACCAAAGGGCACACACACCCACACAGGTAAGGATGGCTGCATAAAGCCCCATTTCTGCTGGAAACCAGCTGAAATACTGCATGTGACCTCATTATTTAGTGGCCATGTACAGTGACATAACTGAGGGCCAAATCCAGTGACAAATCTAAGTCATGCAATAAACATCATCTGCTGGCTCTTCCATCCCGCACATTTTTCAAGAGCTCTTTCCCCTTCCTCTGTACCACTTCCCAAAACACAGCTGACAGCAGTGACAGGCAGGGGACACTGTCAGCAGAGCCGCTGCATCACGGGGAGCCCAGCATGGGGCTGGGCAGGGACTGCAGCACTGGAGAGCAGCCTAACAAAGGTAAAACCAGAAGAGTTTACCTCCTCACCACACTCAAAGGAGGCTTATGGTTACTGCTTCCCTACCTTATGACAATGCAAGTCTCCAAGTGCCCAGGCAAAAATAACTCCAAATTTCATTGTCCATGATACAGCATCAACCACGGCACGGCACAGCGCACCATGCAGAGACACAGGGAATCAGGCTGAAATCTCAGGATGTTAATGGTTAACATTGCTCACTAAAAAAGTCCTTCTCATGATAAGGATTCAAGGGATAAAGGGGGTTAAAGTAATTTAAACTGAAATCTTGTTCTCCTGCAGTGATACAGGCTGCTGTTAAAAGAGTGTAAAGGAGATAAGAGATTGACAAATTTTTCTTTACAAGGAAAAACAATAGTTCTGATACCACAGAAAAACTTGTAGTACTTCCTCTCTACAGGAAGGAAATTCTAAGGCTTTCTTGGCACCATCCCTGCACTCCCTTCACTCAGCAGTTTTTGTCCTTGGGCCCATGCTGGCAGATGGGGCAGGCAGGAGGACTCCAGCAAAGGGCAACATCACCAGCTCCTGCCTAACCCTGGGTGCCCAGCCTGGGCGAGGGTCCCTGCAGCACCCACGGACCACGGGGCTGAGACCAGGACAGCTATTCATTTTATTGCACAGATTAGAATTAAAAGCTATTTTAAGACTTTTATATGCCTTCAAATAATGCTCTCATTGGTGCAGTTACCAAGCATAAACTAAGTAAGAATTGTAATCGTTACAACACAATAGTTTGGGGGTTTTTTCCCCATAAGGGTGGAAGTGGAGAGAGAAGAATGTAAAAACCAAAACAAACAGGTATATTTCTTGTGGGATCTGCACTACAGATGAAATGCAAAGCAAGTCTCACTCTCCCTAGAGAGTCTTTTTTCAAGGGAGAGAATAATAATAATGTAGTAATAATAAGCACTTATATAGCGCTTTACATTTTCAAAGCACTATGCAAACATCAGCTAATGGGACACAGTAGAATAAGTAGTGTCTAAAATGAGTTTATGTACTGCATTATATTTTTCTACAAAGTGGCTGGGACTGTTTTTAAAATTAAATTCCCCCACATATTGATACTTTGCAAATGGATTTTCTTTAAAGCACAACAAAAACATTTTTGTATTAGTTATACTCCACAGCCTGCATATTTCCAAATTCCAGCTCAGAGCTAATTGTTTCATACACACAAACACATTCTGTTCCGCAAGAAGAATAGGTGCACTAACTAACTCCTTAGGATGATACATCAAGACACTTGTAGACACAATCCAGTGTCTTCTAAGAGAAAGCCACACACAAGATAAGAAGTATTTAATCAAAGGAAGCTTTTAAGAGAGAAACTAAGCAATAGTGGCAGCTCTCTGTATTTCTGCCTTGTGGACAGAGAGCAAGGCAACCACCAGCACCTTCTCAGCAAGGGATCGCCTAGCGAGGGCAGGTGTCCCTGTACTGTGACTATTTAAAAAGCATCACTTCCTAGCTTTTCTTGTTAATTCTATTCTATAAAACTAATGTTCTAGAGTAGGGAAGATGAAACAATCACAAAATAAATCCAAATACTATGACCCGACCTATAACACTAGTGTTTCATTCCACTTTTACTTATCCAGCATCACACAGCATTTAATAACTCCATGCTGCTCCCCAAGGGACAAACTTTATACCCTCTTTGAATACAACCAAGATGGAAAAAATTGAGATAAAGAGAGAGAAAAATTACATGACACATGCGCATTCACTGAGGACCTGTGGCAGAGGCAGAAGAGATGGCGGGAGGGGAGAAATCTGACTCTGAGTCTCTTCTAACAGCCTGGAATATTTCACCAGTTTGCAAACTGCCCATTCTTTATTATCAGTAATTTGGTTTGCAGCAAACCGAGGTGCTTCTGTCACGAGCCACAGCCCAGCGTGCTACAGCCACGTAAGCACGGAACAAAAAAGCTGCGCAAGACTGAAGGGATTGAGGATATTTTTGTTTTCCTGATATTCTCCAGCTAGGAATCAAACGCAAGTCAAAACCGCGTGCTGAATATATCTACCTTTAGGCATGCGCTTAACTGTAAGTATATGAGCAATCCCAACGGTTTCAGTTTTGGGGATTTTAATAGTTGTATGGTTTTCATAACTACAGGAAAAACCCTTTCCAACAAACTGCCAGTGTGACTCCCTGTTGTACTACACCACAATTACTGGAACATATTTGGTATTTCTCAAGAGGTTCAGATAATGAAGAATCCTCCAAATTTTCTATTAGCCCAAACTTAGGAACTCTGCATCAGGGAGTTAACAGCAGAACAGACAATGTATGTTAGGTATTGCAAAAGAGAAAGAGCGACAGAAATACTTATAAAATTTAAAGCAACTTTTTTTTTTTCTAAAGTACGGTTGTTTGAAAGCCCAGACTGCAGCCCAACCAATGCTGTTGCACAAGCATGCCGAGTTATTTAAAGCTCTTACTCTCTTTTATTTTCATGAGACAATATTTCTTCATATTTTCACACCACGGTGTTTTCCCAAATCTGAACAAGATTAATAATAAATAAGAAAACATGCAAGAAATCACCCTATCTTTGATGTGCTATTGGTTTAACATTGAATCACAAACTTCTACTAAAAAAACCCCACCAAACAAAAAAACAAAACAAAAAACCACCCACCATACCAGCAGCTACAATGAATTTTTTTTTAAAGCAAGGAAAGGTACAACGTTGCAATGTTGCTGTTGTTTTGGGGTTTTTGTTTGGGTTTTTTTTTCCTTCTTGGCACACAACCAATTGTTTTACTTCCTATGCCTAAAAATAAGCAAACAAGAGGAGGGGGGGAAAAATAAAAATAAAAGGAAGATAGCCCTTTCTCAGCAAAGAAAGCTACCAAAATTTGCCATATCAGAAACCCCTGGGGTGAGGCCCAAGGACACTGGATGTTTTGGGCAGCAGAGGCTTTGTCCTTCACAAAGTCCTTGGTACTGACAGGTGAGCCAGCCTGTACTTGAGGCTATGGAACATGGTGGTATTTGAGTCAACCACTGTCAAAATTCATCAGTCAGAGAAAAGCCTGTATAAAGTTGCAAAAAGAGCTGGGATTTACCATCGGATCTCCTGTCATCCAAGCATGGGAGGCAGACCAGTGTCTGCCAGAGCAGCGGCTGGTGTTTAAGTGCACGGGGACGTGTGCCCCATGGTGACACAGCCTATGGTGCAAGCTAAGAGCAGAACAACAAATCTCTCTCTTTCTTGAGAGACAAAATCTAATTTCTTAGTGCCATTATTTTCACTCTGTTAGAATAGAGAAGTAAATTGTTCTCCAGCAATGCTGCCTCACGCGAGGCTGCTGCCAGCAACTTCCACCAGCACAGGAGCAGTGACAGACCCCGGCCAGACTCTGATCTCTGGGTGCCTCCCCTCTTCCCCACAACAGAGCTCGCTCTCTCTCTGCTTTGCACTGCTTTCGAAGCACAGCTGCCCACTCGGCTGGGATCCCCATCCAGGAAGGGAATAGGAGCCACCACTGCTGGGCACCACAGAGCGCTCCACAGCTCCCATCTTCGCTGGGACACACGATTCTCCTGGGAACAGGATAAACCACCATACGGTTGTGCAACTTGAGTCTATTCTTCATCACTTGCAGTGAACTTCAGGCTCTGCTCATGTGGTTTTGCATCCTTTACTTCACCAGATTCAAGTATTTGCTTCAACAGTCATTTCTCAGACATATCTGCAGGGGTTTTGTGACCTGGCCATCAGCCCACTGCAGATGCACACCCGTATCCTGCGTGAGCAGCCATGCTCCAGCCTCCCCAGCACAGGCTCTTTTCAGAAAGGTTTGACCCAAACTGATGGCACTTGAGCACTGCCAAGGAGGACAGGACTGCCCTGCCCTGCTCGCTCTGCACCAACGCATACCAGACCCACCTGCAGCCAGTGAAGAGCTACAGGGTTTCTTTTCTGATGGGCCAGTGGGTAAAATCAGCTCCTATGAGTCCTCTGCTAGACAGGCAGTGGGAGCCAGAAACAGAAGGAGAGCAGAACCCCCTGCAGCAGCGGGCACAGCCATGGGACTGTGCCAGGCAGCCAGGAGAAAACCAGAGTTTGACAGGTAAGAGCAGCCCCAAATCAACCAGGGTTCGTCGCCACGCTCCCTTCCAGAGCACTGGGGTTCCACACACGCCGATTTGCAGCCTGCATTTAAGCCAGGGGCTGGTGTGCATTATTCCAATATGGCAACATTGAGTAAAAAAAACCTTGAGAAGAGAACAAACCTGTTGGGATGTGCCAGTAAAAGAAAATCTAGTCAAGTCAGCAGTAGACAGTAAGAAAGACATAAGAGTGGATAAGTTCTCTCTAATAAGAGCATTGATGGCCCTCAGCTTACCAAAGCAGCGGGATGACTCCACCATGTCTTCTCTCTGCTGTTGCCTCAGCAGGTCCCTGCGAGCTGAGCGGTGGCCGAGACCAAGCTCTGGGCACACCAGCCCGCAGGCAGGCCGTGTCCTGCCCCTTCCTCCCCTGCCTGCTTCCCTCCCCAAAGGCACAACCAACCCAGGGAGCTCTGCTAACATGCTCCAGCATTGTGGTTATGCACAACTGCATATGCGTAACTGCAGGGAGCAAAACCAGCAAAGATTCAAGGGACGAAGAAACAGTAAAGAGCTTCTACCTGGGGAGGAAAACCTACCTGTAGGTATTCCCCCAAAGCAAAACACTCTGGAGCTTCCCAAGCTCCAAGGTAGGAGAGATGCTGTGGGAAGGGAAGTAAAGCTGCTAAAGGGACTCCACCAATATTTTCACAGGCTACAGATATTAGGAAGAAAACAGGCAAGAAGGAAGGTGGAGAGGACAGTGTCACAAGGTTAGTTATGCACAATAATACTTCCATGTAAGACAGGATTATTTCCTACTATTATTAATTTGCAGCTGCCTAATCAATACAGGCACTCAAACACTACGGTGAAGGGCGCCTGCCTCTACCTGTCTGGGGCAGCTGTAACAGCTGAGTGGAGGGGCACTGGGAACAGCCAGGTTCCCTGCTGGTCCCACAGCTGGGCTACTTTTCCTTCAACCCATCATCATCTGTCCATAGATTAGAAAAATCTTGATTTCTACCTCAAGATAAGCTTTCATTAGCTGGTTTGAGGTTTGCTAGGAGACAAGCTGCATTTGCCAGCTGGGACACCTGCCAGCCCTGGCATTCAGACACACACACATAGGATGTGCAGCCAGACAAGGCACTGTTCTCCAAAATAAAATCTAGAACCAATATTGCATTTCTTAAAGATTAATTTAAAGGGGTTTTCCAACAACTATCTGAGTCATAGCACAAAGAAACTATTTTGCTTCCTTTTTCCTCAACATTGCTGGACAGAAAGCTTTGAGCACACTCTGCTCTGGAAGCAGCCAGGCCCTCCCAAGCCACTGGAGACAACAGTTTCTCTACCTGCCTTTTTGTTTGCTCAGGTTTTGGGCTGCATTGGCTTTGCTCACACCAGTCAGACAGCAGCAGGTTTTAAACCACTGGTCTGATGTCTTCAGCTGTGCCACTGACAGCTACAACACACAGAACATTTCTTGGACGGCCGTGCGTGGGGATACAAAACCCTCATTTACAACTTGGCATCTCAAGGAGGACAGGGTGGATCAGCAGCAGGTGACAAATTAAAAGCCCATTTTTCTATGCATTTTCTTTGGAACCACGTTTTGAACACAGACCCACTGGCAAGGCAGAAAAATCATAGCAGAGATGCCTCTTGATAAAAATATGCATTTGGTGTTTGGGTAATTCCTGGTGCATGTCAGAGTACCCTGCAAACCCTGCTCACGGGGATCAGCCTGCCGCTAACAGCCCCACCACTGGAGCAGCGTTTTTCTGCCAATTGCAGGGGATTTTTGTCCCCCCAGTCTCAGGAGCAGCAGCTCCTGCTGCAGCCAGGGATGCCCGGCTGGGCAGCTCCGCAGGCAGGCAGGGCTCTGCGGGCAGCGCCTGGCAGCTCCCCACACCACAGCACCCCTCAGTGCGCTGGAAACCAGTCACACCACATCCCTGCCAACCTTCTCTCAGGGGTGGGCTTTCTTCAGACCCTCACCTTTAAGTTCAGGTTTATTACTGAGTTTACTTAAATCAAGAATAAAAACAGAAGCACTCGGTTGAGTGTTTATTTAAGACCAAAAATAGCAACCAAAATAAACCAAATGGGAGCTTTAAACCAAATCTCACTTATCTGTTATCAAGAAGGAAAGAAATAAGGAAAGAAAATACCCTTGGAATGAAAGGAATTCAATCAGTGGACTCATACACAAGTATTAGGTGAGACTCGATACAAGATCTGAAGACAAGCACTCAGTTTCATCTTAAAATGGCTCATAATATATTGTTCCATACCTAAAGGATGCTCAGAATTAGACTGAAAGTACTTCTTTATCTTTAAAAAAAATCATCTCAAGGTATTGACTTTCTCACCCAGAGCTGCCTACTACGTTCCCCACAAAGCATCACTGCCAGAAACACCATTTTTGCCATATAAATCTAGCATAAACATAAACAAAGTGCCATTCACACACAGCTCTCCTTCTCTACTGCTCCATCCCAGTATTTTCAATACTCTGCCACATCCCACATGCCCTCTGGGGGAACAGTCTGGTCAGTAAAAGCAAAGAAATTATGAAGGGCAAAGCATGCCACTTTCCTAGAAATAAAGGAGGTTATGAGCAAATTACCCAACTGAAACACATCCTCAGAATACAGCAATAAATAACATACAAGCTTGGCATTACTGTGTAATCCAGTATTATCTTTACTTATGTGTGTAATCTAATGAAGCAAGAGAAATTTGAGTAAGAGCCTGAATAAGTAAATTAAAGCAAAAATGCACTTACCTATCAAGCAAAATAGCCAAAAGACTACTTTTTTTCAGAGCAGAAGGCAGGCTTGTGCATCAGAAAAACTTCCGTGCATTTTGCAACCATGTGAGTTGGTCTAACAAAAGACACTACCTGTTCCTCTAGACCTTCTCTTTTGTGTACATGAAAACACACATCATATATTATATGTATTTGTGTGCATTCACATAAGGAGTGTTGCAAGCCTACTTTTTCCAGTTACCACCCTGACCTGCTCTTCCCTCTAAAACTCCAAACAATTCAGAGTCCTCACAGACCAAGTTTAGATGCTGCCATGATCATAAAGTAGTTGAAACTTACAGAATTAATTACTGCAATCATACTTGTCCTCAAATTTCTTTATATTAAACAGAAAACAACTACAAACCACAACAAATACACTCCACCAGTCAGCAAAGCATATCACTGTCTATTAAGAGCAGAAGAACTCCTTTGTTTAGGTGTTTTACATTTCTAGTGTCTCATTTTCTGCTTATGTTTAATCAGGTCCTTTTACATGGAGTTGGAGTCACTTTTCAGATCTGCTCCTTCTCTGTGTTTAAACCAAAAGTTTAAAACATAGATGCAGCTCCAGGTAAGTAAACCTCTGTGCCAAAACTGTGCCTCTAATCATCAGGCAGGCTCCATACTCAAATGCCAGCAACAGATTTTCTAGTTTCCCTATTTAATTTCCATCTTTCTCTGTTTAGCATTTCTGCCTCCCCAAGTACTGAGTTCATCCTTCTACCATGTGTTTTCTCTACCTCCTTTTAGTTTTCCAGTTTTGGGGACAGGAGGTTGAAAGGATGCAGAATCACAGTCAATTTTGCTCACATAAATCTGTACCTGCTTACGTTAACAGATGTTAAACACAATCCGGGTCTCTTGGGTTTCCCACCGTGCCACTGGGGAGCTCCCACAGCACTGCTGCATCCTCTGCACCTTGAACCTGCCCAGTGCTCTCCTAAAAACCCCCCTAGCAGGAATCTCACAGAGCTAGCAGAAGAAGCAGGAGATGCTCTCTGCAGCATGGGATGCCAAGTGACTATTCCCATCATATCTCTTTGCTTCTCTTGCTGTCTCAATGGCAATGCAAGAAATGAGAATAAAATCCCACCCCCACCAAGGTCAGTAAGAAACACCACCACCAAAATAAGACAGGGGTTTCACCTCAGGGCTGATGTAAGCCTAGGGCTCCACACAGTCCTCCAACATCAACAGGAATCTTGATTAACACCATTAGTTCTCCAGCAGATTCAGGGACATACACTGTTAGGTTACATTTAAATATCCAACCCAGCTCCAATTAGTGTCAAGGGGATAAATTACACTCACCCTGAAAGCTGCAGAAGTAGGTTCTAGACAGTCACCCAGTGAAGGACTTCATCTCTGCACCACAACAAACACCCTCTTTCCAAAGCACATAGCAAGTTTGTCTTTATTAACATCCTTTTCATCACCACCCAGTTCCCCACCATGTGAAGCAAGTTCAGCAATCACCAGGTGGAGGCTTGGCCTTCCTACCACCAACACACCACCATGGAACCCAGAGAAACCTGGGCTCAGCCAGGTGAGGATCACCAAGAACTGAGCAGAGCTGCTAATTCAAGTACCAGCCCTGGTGGAGGGTGCCTGGAGCCTCACCCCCATCTCTAAATTACCTGTGGGCAAATGCTGTGTAAAGCCAGTAACAGCTTTTGTGAGTCCAATCGATTGAGTGGTTAAACTTGTACAGTCAGCAGACAACCAAGGGAGGCACATATTTTAATGGCAGATGTGGAAACAAAGGAATTTTGATTAGCCTTGGGACTGGAGGGGGTAAAAATACTGGTTTAGGATTTTCCCAGGATATGCATATTAAAGACTTGTCTTTTTGCCCTCTGTGTAAATTTTTTTTTAATATTTGGAAAGCAGAATTAGGCCACATTTGACCAAACCTCCAGAGCCTGGCAGGAGCCAGCAGAGACCGGAGCACAGCGACTTGTTAACTCTTGTACTTTTACTCATAACAGGATTTCACTAGTGAGCAACGTGGTTTCTGTTGCACTATCAGAGGCTGAGACAAACCATTTCTCTACAAGCAGGGACTCTTCCCTCCGCTTTGCTTTAAAACCTGAACACATTGTTTACTTTCTCTAATATGAACTGGAAATAACTTCTGCATAAAGAAACTCCAACTGTTACACTTCTGAAGCAGCCTTCGTTATCAGTACCAGACCCAAGGAGCAGACGACTGCAGGTGACGCTACAAATAGAGCCAAGATCAACCCCACTAGAAATTGCCCAGGAGAACACGCAGGTAGGGTGGGTTTAAATGAGACCACGACTGAGATAATTTCACCCCCAGTGTACCCAAGCGAGCCCTTCAGGTCTCCTGAGCGGCCTTTATCCAGCAAAGGAAACACTCCTCTGCCACAAAGGCTGCCTTACATTTGTACTTGCCACTCCGCTGCGGTAGCAATAAGTCCTTTACTGTTTGTTCAGCTCTTGAAAGTCCTGTAAAGCATTCACCATTCACCTGTCACACTGCACAAACTGAGCCCTTTGAAATGAAAATCTAAAAAGTAAATGTGTTAGTCAATGGCTGCTGCTGCAACAAGCCTGCCCGACACCAGCGCAAGCCTTCAGGCAGGTAATTCACTTCAACACGAGACCAGTGAACAACAGTATGTTTTATTTAATTAGGATGAACAGAAGATATAAACCTCACAGCAGGGCGGGCAATGACAACATTTCAAAAATAATTCATGCCCAGGTAACAAAAGGGCAAATTGCAATTACATAAAGCTAAAAAGTTGACTTAATACATACAAGGGGGAAAAGAAAAAAAATTAATAATTGTACTGCATATGATTAACAAGTGGCATTTACAAGCTCTGCAAATTGGTCTTTCTGTTGCCTAATCTGTGGCTAGAAAGGAGAAGGTTTTCTGTCTAAGCAAATGCAAACAATATAATGAAGCTACTTATCGCTAGATTCAGATGGGTATTGCAGTGCTATCCAAAATAAGTCATACAGTGGAAAGCTAATGCCATCCACCAGCTCACTGTACCGCAACGAGATTTGTGAGCCCGTGCCCAACCCCATCACCCAGTTTCTAACCCCATTGGGTCCCTTTGTTTGCATTTTAGAAAACAAACCATTGCAAGAGGTTGAAGCTTGAGCCTTCTGTAGCTGGAAACATCACAAGAGACCATTTAGTCTCTGCACATCCTCCTACTCCCTGGAATGAAGCAACTCCAACAAACCACCATCATTCACCGCTGCACATACATGTACATCTAGGTGTTGTCAAGAAGATGTAGTGCTTAAAACTCACATCACCTTACTTGTCTAAGGGAACAAGGAACCAGCTTCTCAACATTTACTAACAGATGTCAGGAAACAAAATGCACAAGAATCTACTTCAGGGCTCTAAAAGGATGTTGCACAAACGCAGGCGCTCCAGAGAGCCCGGAGCTGCTCCTCTCTTGGCTCCAGCTCCCACCCGCACCCCTCGAGTCTGTGCCCACCACGGCGCGCAGCAGACCCAGGCCCTCCCCTCCACCACCATTTGCCAGCCAAGGTTTAGCAGAGTCTGTAATAGGTTTTATATTATTAGTATTTCATTACTCTAGCACATTTACTAGGATACAAGGGAACATAATAGCCATCCTTTTTCAGAGGCATTTAAGGAGAATACTGATGGAGTGATGAGGGGTTGTAGGCATTTTTATAAGACAGTTCAATTACTGTGGGCAATTAATAATCTTTTGTTTAAGAGAATATTATAATACATGAAGAAATGTATTATATTTTGCAGACTGCAGGCTAACGCATGAGACCAAGAGATCTTTGGGTTTTGTTTGTTTTTTTTTTTTAATAAACCAACACATGTGTTTTGCCCTTTTCAAATGTTGTAATAAACTAAAACTGATTCCATAAATTGGAACTGGGTGGGTGGAGGTGTGGGGGGGATATAAAAATGACCTAGTTCAGTAAAAATAACCAAATAAACAATTAAGAGCACATTTTTCAAAACAGAAGTAAATATTAATTCTAGAGTATGAGAAAGTATCATCATTCACAGAGCCATCAGGTGAGGTAGGTTTTTTAAAATGTTTGCTATAATAACTGATCATCGAGTGCCACTCCAAGCACTTGGCTCAGTTAATTTAACCAGGCTGAAACCATTTACCCAGGTTTAACCTAAAAGTTAATTTGGCACCAAACAATAGATAAAACCAAGCCAAACCCCTATCTATGATAAGACAATTTGTGTTTACACAAGCTTAACGCATCTACAAAACATCATGTTTATATCCAATTCAGAGGATGGCATGAACATCTGCTTTCACTTCAAGACATTAATTTTCAATTATTGAAGAAAAACAAAATAAATCCTGACAAATTACTGGTAACTGTGGAATCTTTTGTTACTCTATTAGTTTATAATAGTAATTTAGAAATCGTACAATTAACATCCTAACAAGAGCTCTCTGATTATTTTTTTGCACGTGTCATCTGACGCAATTCAGCAGTGAATGATGTTCTTTAACTTGCACTGATTGTACACAAATATTTTTGAAGAAAAAAAATAGGAGGCGTTCTCCAAGAGCCATTACTGTTACGTAGTAGTTGTTTTTCACCGATGGCTTTAGACATGGCATCACTAAAAATAGGAGATTTCTATTTTCTCCCCGTTCATATTTAAACCTTTTGCATCATCCTTCCCACCCCTTTCAATTTTTGGCCACATTTCTTCGTTATGTTCGACAGGACCAATGGGAACAGGCCACAATTAAAAGGTATTTGCACACAGGCAGGAGTTTCAATCAGTAAAACCAGTTAAATACCACCCAGATCCCATCCAGGAAAGCATACCGGAGGGAGAGCAAAGCAGGAAAATGGGACTTGTGGAGTTCAGAGGAGAACGCTGCAAGGCTTGTAGCAAAATACACAGGCAAAAATTAAAAACTGCAGGCTAATCCCTGAAGGCAGCGCTGGGTATACTGCACGGATTCAACCGCTCTCAGGGCACCCGCCCCACAACGAAACACCAGCATCTCCAATTATTCCTAATCCCCCAAAAGCTACACTTGATAAAGAACAATCAGGAGCATAATCTTATTTGATATGAGTTTTATCAATTTTAGCTGCTGCTTTCACTGTATCAATAAAATTCCACCGAAACTTGAATGAACTGTAAAATTAAAGGATAATCGCACAAGTCTCTTGTATATGGCAATTATGATTATACTTGTCAAAATTTAATTTGTAGCATGTACTGCTCCAGTACCTTCAGGTTCTTCTCTATCAACTGGGAAAAAAGGAAAATTATATCTTTAAGACAAGTATGAAAGACATTGTTACTTCCACAGTCAACTCTGTAACTGAGCTCCGACATTGTATAATTGACTTTGCAAGCAGAACAACAGCAATATAACAAAGAAAATGTCAGTGTTTTCACAGCGCTAATCTATAGCACTAGGAGGGCCTCCTGCTGTCAGCCAGAGCTGACAATACAATAGCTTTCAAAGGGATATTACCATCACGCTTTTATTCTTGACATCAATCAAGACAAAGAGAATCCTTTTCACAAGACATTCAAAATCAAACCTTTGTACGAGCAGATAGGTAAAACAGCATTCCTTTAAAGAAGATCATTCATAGCAATCAACTAATTGGAACTCGGCAAATGGTTGAAGTATTTTTATTTACTTTGCAGATAACGAAGTAGCGAGCAACCCCCTTTTCTCTTCTTGACTGACACAAATGAGGCAGGTAGGGTGTGAATCAAAAGTTTCTATCAGCATTTTTTGCCAACTGAAAGCAAAAAAATATGACAGCAATTCTGCAACTTCAAGTAGGATAACAAATCTAGACTTAATTAGTGCATTCTTTTGCAAAACAGTTTGATTACCGACAAGGATGTTTATGCACAAAATACCCTTGCAAGCTGACAGCAATTTGCAGAACTGTCAAATTCAGCAACCAAAGTTAAAACCTCGTGCCAACGCCAGCCCTGTCCTCACAAACTGCAGTCGAGTTAATTCCTCAATTACAATTACCGGGGCCTGGAAACCTCCGAGTTCCTGTTACCAGCATCTCGGCACTGCCCTGTACAGAACCGCTTCCAAAGGCCCCACGTTGTAGCCTGAGAAGCTGCAGTTTAATCCCAGGAATGATGAAGCCCTGCCTTCCTCAGCCCCCACAGCGGACTGGGTGCCAGCCGCTCCCCGGAGCTGGCAGCACAGAACAAACTTTTCAGGACATGAGTGCTGACATCACTCCCCATCGCTGGCAACAGAAGACAGACAGCATGTTTGGATGTTCACACCTGCGTAATGGTTCTGGGGTTCAAGGCCACGTGGTTTTAATGACAGAGAAGGTACACCTCCTCCTTACCAACAACTGAAAGTGCCCTCAGCAGATGAGGTTACTGGCAGCCGGGCAAAAGTAGGGTCTGTGCCGAGGAAAATTACTTACATGTGCTTTGTCTGTGACGTGAAGTAGAGCTTCAGAACAGGCCAGTGTTTCACTCCATGACTGCTACCACCACACTGTCACCAAAGCATTTATTTTGTAAGCCAACAAAGACTCAACAACCCCTCCTACTTTTACTCCATCCCCACCGATCTGAAACAACCTTCCTTTAAGCCAAGTAGAACTTTGTCCCCAGCCACCAGCAAACGAGGTTAATATCTTCACATCTGCATAAACGAATGGTCAAAACAAATCAGTGTGTTGTACTGGGGAAGTCCATGGCCACTGGTGGTGTTACAGCTGCAGGAATTACTGCAAGTTTCTGCCAGGCTGAACCTGAGACCTGATAATAGAGCACGGGGGCCACATGACCTGCAGCTTTGCTGGCATCCAGTTTTGGTTTGCAATCACTTCATTTTAAATAACGTGCATCTCAGAGGTGTCAACATTTGATACTTCTGTCAAAGTCGGTCACTTCTTTAATGTCAGACAGCATCGCTCCCAGTTCATGTGCAGGCAACTTGCCTTTTGCATGCAGAACAATCCCTTTCATCACAGGCACACACTGATTCTATTTCAGTGCGTGATCTTTCTGAATGAAAAAGGAGGCACAAATCTCAGTAGTGGTTAATGAATAGCAAAGCTGCTATATAAAGTGAAATAAATATATGGAAAAGAGAAAAACGGTAAATTATTTTAAGTCCTAAATGCTACACAAATATCCACATAATTTACGCTTGTTTTATTCTAAGTTGAATTGGGAAACCTGTGACCTCAGAGTGCCTTTATTTATTACATCTCAATTATTTCCATGGAAACGTGTACTGTGGCAATCTACTGGGTTGCCAGCTCCCTCGACCACAAAATGTATATGATGACTTTTTGAAAGCAGATGATACGGATGAATATAAAGAAAAGAAGAAAATTTTTTATCTGACATACACATATGAGTTGCCTCCTATTATCCACAATTTCACCCAGATTCAGCTCATTCCTCAGACTCCCTGTTACTCAGCTCATGCTCAGACCTGTAATTTACAGCCAGTTCATGCTGAAGCTGAAAACACTTTTTTTTTGTGCCTAGAGACTACAGAAATATTTAGAATCTTTAAAAACTGGGCTTCACCCAGCTCACTGTTGCAAAGACCTTCTAGATACTTCTACATTACAGGGATAATGTTTCTTAGCTGTGACTTGCCTGTAAGTTACCTGCTTCGATTCATAAAAATGCTGTTGTAAATAGTGATCAGTTCTGCATTGGAATTAGGGTCAAAATTTCATTATAAAGTACCAACCCCTTGTGAGAGATACTGCCACCTAAAAAGTAATGAGGTAGAATGACTAGTAAACAGTAAATATCTAACGTTATTATGGCACGAGATGTCAGTGTTTACTAACTGAGCTTCTAGAGCAAATAAGATTTTCACTGACATGGAACTATTTCCTGAGTATTCAATGTGACACTTTAGCACAGAAAAATATTTTAAACTCCAGAGGCCTGGCCACTAAACGTGATCCCCTCATCCGAGGGAAGTCACGACCCGAGGCCTACACCGCTGTTTTCAAACTGCAATCCTTTTCGTTTCAAACAACGTATTTCAGAGCATCCCCTAGAAATAGCTCCAGCTCTGCCCTTTCTTCTGCCCGTG
The DNA here is from genome assembly GCF_000700745.2 of Antrostomus carolinensis. NCBI lineage: Eukaryota > Metazoa > Chordata > Aves > Caprimulgiformes > Caprimulgidae > Antrostomus > Antrostomus carolinensis. Next base: position 946 of record NW_010288424.1, on the reverse strand, counting down.
GACTGTAACATTCATCTATCAATTACTGAAGTAGCTCCTTTAGCAGAGAGTGTCCGGGATTGCGGAGGGTCACAACGCCACGCTGCAAACCTGCCCCACAGCACAATGCTGAAAGGTACTGTGAGTCCGGGGGAAAAATGATTAAGGGTTTGGTATAAAGATGAAGGACTGACTTTACAAAAACTTCATAAACATTTGAAGCACGTACGACTTACATTGCAATCATCTGTTAAACAGTGGATGTTCCACAAATAATATAAAATGGCCCTGAATGGGTTTTCTATTCCTTCTTCAGCTGGTTGATTAACTGCACGCTAATTTTGTCCACCCGCAAGTTATTTAATTGCAAACACCTTAGATTTTTTTGTTTCATCAGGGGCATTGAAAGTTATGATCCTTTTGTGCTTGTACAACAAAGCCCCCGGACCACTGAGTTTGCTTTGACTCCTGCTTTGTGCAGGGAGAGGACAATAAAACCGTAGCCGAGCTGAGCTAACCTCCTCGTGGCCGGGAGCGAGAGGCTCCGGGAATCACGCCTTCCCTCTCGCACCGATTCACTCCAAAAGCTGGCACGGCGGCGATAGAGCGGGGCTGGTCCCGGCCCTCCCTTTACGTTTCAGCAGCAGCTGTTTTCTTACGGAGGTAAACAGGAGGTTTCAAACACCCCGCTGCTGTGCACGGTGGAGGACAGGCAAAGTTTAATGTTTAACCTTTATTAATGCAGCTCTTACTAAATTTGGCTATTGTTTCTTCAAGCCCAAGCAAGTTTTCAACCCTTATCTACCCAAATCGGTTTTAATTCTCCCCTTCTTTCACCACCCTCACGCGCATTGGACAGCGGGAGGAAACAGACGGCGCTGCTATTCCCAATCATAAAGAACCATTAATTTCAAGGTAACCGGCTAAAACAAGCGTGTGCTCCGTCCTTCCCTTCCCCAGCCCGCAC
>NW_010288423.1:370-619 GCF_000700745.2 Antrostomus carolinensis | reverse complement strand
CCAGCCGGGAGGGGAAGGCAGAGCTGGGGGAAGCTGGAGGGCAGGGACCGCTTCTCCGCCTTTCCCCCGCCCCGGGGTGATGTTCGGCCGCTCCCTGTTCCCCTAAAACACCCACCCGGAGCCATCCCCATGCCAGGAGGGTGATGAGAGTTTGCGGGGTCCCACACCAGTTGCCGCCCCCCCTTCCCTGCCGCGGCCCTCTCGGTGCGACCGGCGGGCTCTCCGCTGTGGCCCTGGGGGAGCGGGAGC
>NW_010288423.1:0-248 GCF_000700745.2 Antrostomus carolinensis | reverse complement strand
TAGCGGATCCCGACGGGGCGTACCGGGATGGGGATGCGCCCCCGACAGACAGAGAAATAAACAAAGACCCCAGGGGAAAAAAAAAACCCAAAACAAAACAAAAAAACCCCACCAAACCAAAAAACCCAGCAACCAAAAAACTACACACACTATCCCGACTTAGCTATTGAAACCAGCCGTGTTGAAACCCTGGATTTGGGGGTTTATTTCGGGTTTGGTTTTTTTTTTTACGGTGGTGATTTTTTTTG
>NW_010288422.1:0-356 GCF_000700745.2 Antrostomus carolinensis | reverse complement strand
GGTGCCAGGGGCAGCCCCCATCCCCCAGCATCCAGCCCTCGCACCCCTCCGCCCATGACGCACCGTTGGAGCAGTTCTGCTTTTCCCAGCCGTAGGTGGCGGAGGAGATGCTGACCGGAGACCCTGGGGTCTCATCTCGCTCTGCAAAAGAGCAAAGCCCTGAGGGGCCCTGGGACTCTCACAACCTGGATCTGCTGCCAGGGACTGCTACATTGTCCCCCCATGTCCTCTCCCCCAGTGTGGGGCCAGGACCTATGCCTCTTCCCAGGCACCCATGGTGCTCCAGATGAGATCAGCCCCATACAGCCATAAGCTGAGGGTCCCTGGGGACCCAGGTGCTCAGGCAGGTCCCCAGG
>NW_010288421.1:0-1148 GCF_000700745.2 Antrostomus carolinensis | reverse complement strand
GTTATCACCTATAGCATATGGAGCTTCCTCGCTGTAAGATGTGGGGGAGCGTGACTGATTTCCTCCCTCAGCAACGCTCTCAGTGCACATGGGGAAACTGAGGCACGGGGCAGAGGGGTTTGAGCTGGCTCTGGGCTCCTGAGCAGTGCCTAGACCCCAAACCAAGACCCCTGCGCTGCAGTGGGGGGTTTTTGGTGGCTGGTAAAAATACAACTGCTGCCTTGGGAGCAGCCCGGGGTCCTGTCCCACCTCACTGGGGCTGTACGGTGCTGCGGTGACCACCGGCACCACCCTGACCCCAGCTGCCACCACCTCTGCCTGCACCCACAGCCACCCCTGGGCATGGGGATGGAGCAGAAGCTGCTGCCAAGAGCCCTGGGTGAGGAAGACGAGGGTGACCACTGGCATTGCCTGTCCCAGACACCCCTGTGCTTACCTGCTCGGGCTCAGCAGCAGGCAGGGACCTCGGGGTGCAAGTGGGGATCTCGGGGTGCTAAGGAGGGGACTGTGGGGTGCAAGCAGAGGATGTCAGCATGTGAGCAAGGATCTCAGAGCCCAAGCAAGGGAAGTTGGGGTGCAAGTGGGGGACCTCAACCTGCAAACAGGGAACTTCTGGGCTTAAGCAGGAGAGATGTCAGCATGGAAGCAGGGATGTTGGGGTGCAGGAAGAGATTTCAGGGTGCAAGCAGGAGACCTTAGGGTGCAAACAAGGATCTCAGGGTGCCAGTAGAAGACCTCGGGGTGGAAGCAGGGATCTTGGGGTACAAGCAGGGGACCTCAGAGTGCAAACAGGGAACTGTTGGGCATAAGCAAGGGATGTCAGTGTGCAAGCAGGGATGTTGGGGTGCAGGCAGAGATCTCAGGGTGCAAGCAGGAGACCTCAGGGTGCAAGCAAGGATCTCAGGGTGCCAGCAGAGAATGTTGGGGTGCAGGCAGGGATCTCGGGGTGCCAGCAGAAGAGCTTGGAGTGGAAGCAGGGATCTTGGGGTGCAGGCAGAGATCTCAGGGTGCAAGCAGAGGACGTTGGGGTGCAAGGAGGGATCTCGGGGTGCAGGCGGGGAGGCGGGCGATGTCCCGCACAGCCCGGCCGTGCCGGCGGGGACAGCAGCTCGGGGCAGCGCCCGGCGGATGCCGGTTTAAGGTGGCCC
>NW_010288420.1:13240-16286 GCF_000700745.2 Antrostomus carolinensis | reverse complement strand
AGGGCTGGAGGTCTTTGCCAGCAAAGCACCGGTTATCTCTCGGTAATCTCTCACTGGTGTGAGGCAGAGATGCCAGCGAGGATAACAAGGGCCTGTCTGGGCCCGTCCTGCCTGCGAGTGGGAGATTAAGCACCTTATTGCCCACACAGAGCGTGGCTTCCCCCACCGCTGGCTCCACATCTGTCTGATGTGGGTGTAACGAAGGGCTCAGGTCTTGGCCAGGGTACGGTAGTTTGATGGTGATCTGAGAGCTGTCCTGTTTAGCTGCGGAGAGAGGCAAAAATGCAGCGGGTCCTGCCCTGCTGAAAGGCTGAGGAGCTGTGTTGTGGCACCTCAGGCCTGGGTGGTGTTTGGTGGAGGGAGCTCAGAGGCTGCTGGCATGAGCAGGGATCTCTGGGCAGGGGCTGCAGATGGGAAGGGATCTCCCACAGCCCCCAGCCAGGAGCAGCATCCTGCACCCTGGTACATCCCTGCCTGCTCCTGGTGGCACGGCTCAGAGGTGAGACAGCTCGTGTGACATGCCAGGGCATGGTGACCACATGGCACTGCCTCAGCTCCCACCCTGCCAGTGTCTGGTACCAAATCCACAGGGGCTCCTCAGACCTGGGGGAGCTGCACAAAGCAGAGGGAAAGCTGCAACGTGGCTCCTGGCCCCACCGGCTGTGGCAGAGCCCAGCCAGGGCTGCCAGCTTTGGAGCAGTGAATCCACCTTCAAGAGGAAAAGGGAAATGACGTGAGTGTTTCTTTCCTCTTCAGCCTGCGTCCATGCCAGGAAGGACCAGTTTTATCTAGGAGCCCTGGAGCTGCAAGGGTCACATCACTGTCACTTTCCTCTGCTTGATGCTCTTGCCCAAAAAGAGCTTCTGTAAATTTCAGTTCCTTGCAAGTCTCAGAGCCGCATCTGGGCTGTGCTGGGATGGGGACAGAGGTGCTGTTTTGGGGGGCAAGTACCAGGGACTGAGTTGCCATCCACAGAGCATGGAGCAGGGGTCTGGGTGCTCCTGGCAGCAGTGACAGCCGTTGTTCTGCCCATTCCAGCCTGGGCAGGGCATGTCTGTGCCTGACCTTGTCCCCAACCTGCTCTGGCTGTGTCTCCAGCAGAGCCAGGCCAGGAAACTGCCCGCCAACATGAGGGTTTACAAACATGAGCAGAGCTCAAAGGACTGAGTTTCCTGTCCCTGTTCCTGTCTGAGCTGTGTCGGGGAGCATGTGAAGCTGTGCTCTCCCCCAGCCGTGCTGGCTGTCCTGGAGCCAGGCGTGCAGGAGAGGTGGTGCTGGGGGCCCAGGAGACCTGAGTTATGGGGACAGAGGGATCCTTGGGGCAGGGAGGAATTTGGAGCTGGGCTTTGCCAGGCTGGGAGTGAGGGGCTGAGCCTGCATGGCATCGCTCTGGTGCCTGCCAAACATCTGTACACGGTCTCCTGCCATGACTCCTCTCCCACATCCGTGAAGTGACTTTATCCTGCATCTCCCGCTGCTGGGGTGCGGCTGTACCCCTGGCTGGTGTGCAGGATGTGGCTCCCCAGGTGGGAATGGTCAGGCTCTCAGCTGGCACTAAGCAGAGCTGTGACAGTGGCTTAATTGGAGGCCATCTCCAAGGTCCGGTAAAATTACATCTGTGGGAGCTCTGGGCTGTTGGGTTGTGTCCTTGCTGCCAGGAGGAGCAGTGACTCAGGGACCTCATCCAGGAAACTGGGGGCTGCTCACGCATCCCCCGCCCATGGGTTCATTATCACCAAGTCCAGTGTGCCTGGGTTGATGGCCGTGGTGTCTCTCTCTCTCCACAGGCCACAATGCTGCGTCTGGCTGCTTTTGCAGCGCTGCTGCTGTTCTTCAGGGTCAGTTTGGAGCTGTCCTGGGCCCAGGCCATCCCTGCTCTCTTCATCTTCTACCTGGGATCCGGCGGATGGGACTTCTTCCTCATATTTATCAAGACAATACGAAGGGATGTCACGTAGGTGTCCTGGCTGGGATGGCCCGACCATCCACCCTCCCCGTGGCCTGCTGCTCTGTCCTGGTGTATGTGTGAGCACAGCCCCAGCTCCTTGCACAACCCTGGGTTTTTGCTGGCACCTGGCCCAGCTGGAAGGTGATCTCCCTCTACCCTGCCCGGGCAGCTCCAAACTCTGGGGCAAAGTTTTCACAGGAAAGATAGATTTCAGCTGAGCTCTAAAGTCTAGTGACTGTCCTTGTACTTCACCCTGTCCCTAAAGCTGCTGGCGTGGCACCAGGTGCCTGTGCAGGGTCAGGTCTGAGTTAGTACCAGGCTGTGACAGCTCCTGGCAAGGATTTGTGGGGAGGGAGCGGTGGCACCTCTTAAAGAGCACCTGAGGCTGCTCAAAGATGCCCCTTTGATCAGGGCACATCCCTTTCTGCAGCCTTCCAAAACACATCTCTCCCTGGCCTCCATACCCAGTTCCATGTTTGCAGAGGACCTCTGCCTATGTGTGCACAGCTCAGGGGAACACACAGAGCTGCTGCCGAGCTAGAGTGGGGCCTGGAGCAGTGCTGGGCTATTGCAGCTCCTAGCTAGGTCCTCCTGCTGTGCTGGCTTTGCTGGAGGAAGTGGTTTTGCACAGGTCACTGAGCAGCTGCCCTCTTGCTCCCCTTCCTTTGACAGCACCGGGCTGGTCCTGTTGCGGGTGAAGTGGCAGGTATGGAGGCACGTGAGGGAGAAGAACACGATCGCCAAGATCTTCCAGAAGACCGCGAGCAAGTATCCAGAGAAGACAGCGCTGATCTTCCAAGGCACAGGCGAGAGCTGGACCTTCCGGCAGCTGGACGAGTACTCCAACCGGGTGGCAAATTTCTTCTACGGCCAAGGCTTCCGCTCTGGTGACGTGGTGGCTCTCTTCATGGAGTCCCGCAATCAGTATGTGGGGCTGTGGCTGGGCTTGGCCAAGATTGGGGTGGAGACTGCCCTCGTGAATTCCCACCTGCGCATGGAGGCCTTGCTGCACTGCATCACCATCTCCAACTCCAAGGCTGTGGTTTTTGGGGTGGAGATGATGGAAGGTGAGGGGCAGGGAGATGTGTCAGGGGGGCT
>NW_010288420.1:11385-13118 GCF_000700745.2 Antrostomus carolinensis | reverse complement strand
GTTTTGTCTCGTTGGCCCCTGGGCAGGAGCTGGAGTTCAGTGCTGTCTGGCTCCCAGGCAGGCCAGCCTGGGTGTGAGGATCATTCCTTGTGCCTCTGGGGTCCATGCCCTGCCCTGCTGTGCGCAGTGAGCCTCCCCTTGCTCTCCATGGCTGTTACCCACATCCCTGCAGCACCTCGGCTCCAGCTCCTCATGTGTTTCAGCCCACACCTATGAGGTTGATGGTGTCAACAGAGCTCTTGGCACCAAAGAGGTTTTGGCTGGAGAGAGGTGGAAAACAGCGGGGATATGGAAGAGAGTGGACAATTCAATTATCTAAGAATTGGATCTGTTTTTTTTTCTCTTGTTGGTCTCGTTGGCCACTGGGCAGCATCTGGAGTTCAGTGCTGTATGGCTCCCAGGCAGGCCAGCCTGGGGGTGAGGATCATTCCTTGTGGCTCTGGGGGCCATGCCCCTGCTGTGCGCAGTGAGCCTCCCCTTGCTCTCCATGGCTGTTACCCACATCCCTGCAGCACCTCGGCTCCAGCTCCTCATGTGTTTCAGCCCACACCTATGAGGTTGATGGTGTCAACAGAGCTCTTGGCACCAAAGAGGTTTTGGCTGGAGAGAGGTGGAAAACAGGCTTTTCTAGTCCCTGAAGAGGCCTGGGCCATGGCCCCAGCATCTGTTAATCATGGGAATGACACCTGCCTGGGATGGTGTCAGCCCTCTGGGGACTCTGCTGAGCACAGCAAGGGTACTGCTACCTGAGGCAGCGTCTTCCTGAGACTGCCTGAGAGGGGAGGGGGTCTCTGTGCTGTAACCACCCTGCAGTCTTTCTCCATCTCCCCTCTTTACTTTCTCAGCAATGCAGGAAGTGCATCCCTCCCTGGATAAATCTATCCATCTCTTCTGGTCTGGAGAAGGAAGCCCTGAGTCCGTGCTTCCTGGTGCAAAACACCTGGACCCCCTCCTGCAGATGGCCCAGCGGCACCAGCCAACTCCCCCCAATAAGGGCTTTCTTGGTATGTGGTCAGCTCTTGGGGGCCAAACTTGTGGTGGCGTTTCTGTGGATTACAACACAACAGTGTTTACAACACTGACAAAAACACCTGCTCGTGGTGCTGATGGCAGATGTCTGCAGCTGGGCCTAGGGTGTTTGGGATGGGTCCTACTCTGGTGCCTGAAGCCTGGCAGTGCAGTGGTATCCTGCAGTGCCCTGTGTATCCAGCAGATCTGATCTGCCCAGGGTGAACCCAGCATGTTCTTAGTGCTGTCACATAAAGTTTTGGCTCAACTGGCATGAGCAGAGGGTGTAAATTTGACTTGCCCCCCTCTCCTGGTTCAGCCAGCTCCTAGAGTGTGTATATGACCTTGTCTCCTCATTGCCTTCCAGATAAACTCTTCTACATCTACACCTCTGGCACGACGGGGCTGCCCAAGGCTGCCATTGTGGTCAACTGCCGGTAAGGCCACGGGCAGGGGCTCGGGGGAGGACGGGGCTGAGCTGTGCCCTGTCCTAACACAGCACCTCTGGCCCTGCTGCTGACATGTCCCTTCACTCTCCCGCCCCAGGTACTTCCGCATGTCCAGCTTGGTGTTTTACGGCTTTCGCATGAGGCCCGATGATGTCATGTACGACTGCCTCCCGCTCTACCACGCTGCAGGTAACGCGTGCCCTACGGAGCCCTGCGTGCCGGGACTGACTCTTCCCCCCAGCCAAGCCCAGGGCTCAGTGATCTCCATGTTGAGGA
>NW_010288420.1:0-11313 GCF_000700745.2 Antrostomus carolinensis | reverse complement strand
AGTGGGGAGTGTGTGTGGGGGGAGTTATTCCAGCTCCTGGCTTTGGAATAGCTGCACCTTATTGCTGCTCCCTGTGGAAAGTCAGGGGGAAGGGGAAGCGGTGCCCACCTGGCTGGCTGAGATGCGCTGGGATGTTGAGGTGCAAAGTGCTGCTCCAGATCTTGCAGCCATGTGTCTCTTCCCCAGTGCCTGTGGTTCTGGGGGCTTTAGCTGGGTGAACCCCTGTCTGCTGTGAGCCAGCACATGGCATCTGCTGTGCCCTGCCAGGCCTCTCCCGAATGGGCTGGGCTGGAGGTGTCTGGGTACTGAGGGTTCTCTACTCCGCAGGGAACATCGTGGGCGTCGGGCAGTGCCTGCTGCAGGGCATGACGATTGTCATCCGCAAGAAGTTCTCAGCGTCACACTTCTGGGAGGACTGTGTGAAATACAACTGCACGGTGAGGCCATGAGGCAAGGGGCCAGCTGGAACCGGGGAGTGGAGTCTGGGGGGTCTGTGCCATGCTGGGGAGAGCCCAGCTGCTGCAAAAGGGGGAGTCCTGGGCCAGTTCTGCCTGTCCATCCCAAACTGCCTTCCAAGGTGGTAGGACTGCATCCTTCCTACCTGGAGTGGGAACTCCACATGTCCAAACCCTTCCTGTGCTTCAGCATTATCCAGGAGGTCTCGGATAGGTTTCACAGACTGGAGGAATGGATTAACTGGGGAGGGATAGGCACTGGACAAGCCAGCAGGACCCCTGGGTTTTACTGTGGCCTCTTTAGGGGACTTTGGACTTGTTGTGCTGTTCCTACCTGCCCTGAAGAAACCTCAAACACCCCAGGACCTGGCAGAAGGGTCCTAGTGAGTATTTCCTCTCCATCCCTCCCAGATTGTGCAGTACATCGGGGAGATCTGCCGCTACCTGCTGAATCAGCCATACCAGGAGGTGGAGCGGCAGCACCGGGTGCGCATGGCGCTGGGCAACGGGCTCCGTGCCTCCATCTGGCGCGAGTTCATGGCTCGCTTCCGCATCGCCCAGGTGGCCGAGTTCTACGGAGCCACTGAGTGCAACTGCAGCTTGGGAAACTTCGACAACAATGTAAGGCCCCACCATCCTTCCCATGTCCCAGAGGGCCTGGGCAGGGTTGGAAACACAGATGGGTAGTTCCTCGCTCCAGGAGGCTTGGCGTGGGTTGCCATTTGCCTGGAGAGATTTTGGCTGTTGTGCAATGTCAGCTTTCTGCTATCTTGGATGTGCGTGGGCAGTGGGCTTGGGGCGGGAGAGATGTCCCCAAGTTCTTTCTGTTCTAGGTTGGCTCGTCATGATCCTACCAGGTGTGTACCCCATTGGCTTGGTGAGAGTGGATGAAGACACCATGGAGCTGATCCGGGGGCCGGATGGTGTCTGTATCCGTTGCAAACCAGGTGAGGGCAACCACAGGGATAAGTCTCCTCAGCCCTGTGTGAGTCTTTCCTGATACTTCAAGATAATTTGCCTTGGTTTGAGTCTCTGCTCAGTTAAACCCCATCAGCCCCATTAGACACCCTTTTTGCTTGGGTGCAGGTGGTTGTGTTTCCCTTCATCCCCCTCTTTTCTCCGTGCAGGGGAGCCAGGGCAGCTGGTGGGCCGCATTGTCAAGAGCAACCCCTTGCAGCACTTTGATGGCTACCTGAATCAGTCAGCCACCAACAAGAAAATCGCCAAGGATGTGTTTACAAAAGGGGACATTGCCTATCTCACAGGTGAGGCAAGCAGGGCCCTTCCCTCCATTGAGAGCAGAGGAGAAGGGTACCTGTGTGGGCGTGGGGGCTGTCCTAGGCTAGGGGCATTGCCCTGAGATGCTTCAGGGTTGCTCCTAGCCCTTCTGTTACCTCATTTTTTCCCCTATTCCTCACTTTCTTGTAGGGGATGTCCTGGTGATGGACAAATATGGCTACATGTACTTCCGGGACCGCACTGGGGACACGTTCCGCTGGAAGGGGGAGAACGTCTCCACCACAGAGGTGGAGGGGACACTGAGCCGCATCCTCAACCTGACGGACGTGGTGGTTTATGGAGTGGAGGTCCCAGGTAGCTGAGAGGGGAGAGGATGATCTGGGGAGGCACTTGAATGTGAGCATGTCCTGCATGTCCAGCTTCATGTGTCCTTTTGCAAGAGGCTGGACTGAGGCTCCCTGTGGATGAGCTGGGAAGAGGCCACCAGAGATGTGCTTAGCAGGGGACAGAGGGTTCCCTCCCTCCTTCAAGCTTTGGTCTGATTCTGGCTCCTTTGGAAGGACCCTGTGTCCGTTCTGGCCAGGCTCTAAGTGCCTCCTCTGGGAGGAGGTGACCGTGACCGCAGGGTGTCGCTGGCTGCCTTAGCCACAGGGTGGTGACACAGCTGGACATGCCATCAGAGGCCTTACTGGTGGGGGGCAGAGGGAGATGATGCTACAGGAACAGTGTGTCTGAGTGCTCTCCCTTCTTCTCTGCCTCTTAGGGATTGAAGGGAAGGCAGGAATGGCAGCCATCGCTGACCCGGAGAACTCCTGTGACCTGGAAGGCTTTGCCAGCGAGCTGAAAAAGGCGCTGCCGCTGTACGCACGGCCCGTCTTCCTGCGGTTCCTACACGAAGTCTCCAAGACAAGTGAGCCATGGCATGCACACTGACACTGGGCACGGAGCTGGGGGGAGTCTGGGCAGGGAAACCTGGTTAGAGACCAATCTGTGGTAGGGTTGGGATGGAGCCCCCCTGCCCCATAGAGCCCCCCTGCCCCATGGAGCCCCTGGCCAGTTCCTCTGGTGGTTTGGAGGTGTGGGGGTGCAAGGCTGGATCTGGGGCAGCACGGGTACAGTGGGGATGGGAGCATGTGCAGCCAGTGACCCCTCATTCCTCCTTCTCTCCCTGCTCCAGGCACTTACAAGTTCCAGAAGATGGAGCTGCGGAAGCAGGGCTTTGACCCCACGCTGGTAAAGGACAGGTTGTACTTCCTGGACTCCAGGCAAGGCTGCTACCTGCCGCTGGACCAAGCAGCGTTCAACAGGATCCAGTCGGGACAGCAGAAGCTGTAACTGGTGGGGTTCAAGCAAGGCACCTCCCCAAATCCTGCTGGGGAGAGGGGGGCAAGGCAGGCATTGGGGAAGAAAAGGTTCAAGGAGTGATACAAAGGCACGCTAGAGATTTTATTTGACGAGTTCTACAGATAATGGTTTAAGGGGAACACAGCAGGGACCAAGGGGAGGGGGATGGTTTCATACCAAAGCATAGACTCATTATGGCTTTACTTTCTACTTGGTACAGCGGTGATGGTCCAGTGCCACGAGAGGGGCAGGGCCCCGGCCAGTTGAGGAGGAGTGGGGTGCCCCTGCCATTCCACTTTGCTTTTCCTGTTTTTCCCTCCCTTTTCCCACCTGCAGCAACCCTTCCTTGTGAAGGCCATGAAGGGACCAGTGCTGGGCTCTTTTCCCACTCCTCCACCAAGCAGCCAGCTCCTCCTTGGCACAGGGTCCCGGCTGGCAGAGGGAAGCTGGGTGCCAGGCGCAACCACTGTCCCCTGCGTGGCCCCGCTGGTGTGTTTCTGCTGTGAATCAGGGGAGCAGGGTAGTGCTGGGCTCGGGAGAGGGACAGGGATGTGTTTCTGTCATGCCTTGCTCTCTCCTGGGGATGACATTTCTATTTTTCACAATCACACGCACATTATATTATATTATATTATATATATATCTATATTATACACGCTGACTTTATTTTTTTTTTCAATCTTAATTTATTGTCTGTACTTTTGAATGTGTCCCGGGTTTGTGCAGTAGGTGGAGGAGCAGCTCAGACCTGTCTTCTCTTGGGGAGCTATTTTCTCTCACAGGGAGACAGGACGCTCATCTGGGACTGATTCTCCTCTTCCAGTGTGGGTGAAGCTGTGTATGTCCTTGTGGTCTTGCTCCATGGTGAAGGACATGAGTGAACCCTGCTATCTTGTGGACACTTCTCTGGGTCTCTTACTTCCACTTTTTGTGGATGCAGCCTTGTTTCATGCACCTTCCTTGCAGAAAGCAGGTGGGAGAGTGGGAATGAAGGGCCTGGTTTGCCTTTGCTTAGATGTACTCAGCACCACGGAGCAGCTCTTGGGGCTTTCCTGCTGTGATGTCTGTGCCCAAGGAGACAGCTTGTCTAGGGGAGAGAAGGTCCTCCGGAGGGTGGTCTCTCTGAGAGCCTAACTTCACATGCTCTGCATCCTTTCCTGCAAGAGCCCTCCCTGTTTCCACCGCAGGAGAAGGGCCCTGAACTGAAATGTCCATGTTAAACAGCTGACTTGCACTGTGTGAATTCCCCGCATTGTGTCTGATGTGAAACAGCCTCAGCAGCGATGTCTGATTCCAGTACTTGAAGACCATGCAGAAACATCTGTTCCAGACAAAACTCTGGGTTGGGGGTTTACTTTTTTTTGTTTTGTTTGTTTTTATGATTTATTTTTCTGCTTTTAGCAGGGTTACTCCTTAAAATGACGTCTGTCTTTTGTGAGGGCAGGGTATGTCTGCTTTTCTAGCTGTGCTTCCACACCAACGTACCTGCTTGCCTCAGTCTGTCCTGTCCTCACGATTAAATGCGAGTATGGGCTACGCTGCAGTTTCCTACCTCTTCCTTGTGCAGTCCTGCTCCGTGTGGGGAGGGGGGGAACCGTGCCGGCTTGAGGAGTGGGAACTGCCACTCCAGAGCATGACCTTCCCTGCGTGGGTTTTAGCTCATCTCTGAGCAGGTGGAAGCAAGTCCCTTGCTGCTGGGTTTGATGACTCTGTGAAAACAACTTATTGATGAGACCCTCCCCAGACTCCTCCACCAACTCCCCACTCCCCCTTTCTCCTGGTCCTGTTCTCAGTGTTGCCATCCCAGTTGGTCCTGGCCCAGTTCTCCCTGTTTACCCTGGCACCTCTGGCTCCTCTGCCCCTCTCCTGTTCCCTCTTTCCTTTTCCTGCATGTTTGGCTGTGCTTAACCTCCCAGCTCATTTCTGCCCTTGCAGACAAGTGTTTTTGGTACCTGTTCCCCTTTCCTCACTGCCAGGAACCATCTTTTAGACCCTCTGCATCCAGCCCTGGGGTCAGGAGAAACCAGCTTCTCCATGGTGTGTGGGTACCAGGGAGAAATGTCTTGCATGAGCCTGGGTGAAGTGGTTGCCTGGCAAGACACACCATGGGAAAAGCACTGGAAATTTATGTGCGTTATACCAGATGCACCTTCAGGAATGTTCAGATTGATGGTTTCTCCAGCATCTCTAGGCTAAAGCTTTAATTTTAGGTTTTCAGTCCCCTGGATACAGCAGCTCTGGGCAAGGCTCAGCTCGGAGCTGCATCCGGCCTCCTCTGCAGCCACCTCCAGGTGGGGACGGGGACAGGTGAGGACAGGAGGAGTGTTGGGTGGCGGAGCAGCGTGGTCTGACACTGCTCCTGGGCGGGCACAGCTCCTGGGGCAGCCTCTGTCCCCAAAGCAGCCCCCCAACTCGGTGGGAAACAGACCTCAGCCTTGCAGTGCCCATGGGGCTCAGCCTTCAAACAAGGTGGCTTTGCCTGTGAGGGGTCATGTTTAGGGACCTGGGGGTGTCCCCAGGCCTCGGGGGGCTGGTGCAGGGTGCAGCAATGGCTGCAGATGCTCCAGTCCCACTTTTGGACACTGTTCCTCTTGCAGCTGCCGGTGGAGGGCGGACTGGGCTTGGCAAATGTCTCACCTGGGTGGGGGATGACCCCGTTAGGGGCTCCCCTGGGGTCTCACAGATCCCCGGAGGGTTGAGAGACCTGGAAAGTGGTGGGGGGCACTGGGAGCAGGGGGGTCACCCATGCAGGGGACAGGTCAGACCCTGTCTGAGGTGGAGAGGAAGTTTCAGGTACAGATGATGGTGCTGGGTGTGATCCCAGGCACTCGTGTTCCCCTCTGCGCCAGCTCCTGAGCAGAGCCTGTGCCTGGCAGAGACTCTGGCAGCACCAAAGTCACCCTGTTGTGCCAGGTGGGTGGTGGGCAGCGACCCAAACAACTGGGCCTGTGCTGCAGGGAACGGGTGAGGGCTTGGCCTCCCCAAAGTCAGCCCTGGGGGCTGTTGTCTGGAGATGGATGGTTTGAAGTGATATGGGAGGGGACAGGAGTGCTGCTCTCCCTTCCTGGAAGAGATGGCTGTGCTACCCTGAACACAACACCACTCTGAAGGAAGAGGGGTCACAGGGCAAGGCTCAGCGCTGTGTTTATGTCTGAGAGCAAGTTAGGTTAAAAAAGCCCAGTAACTTCTGCTTTCAGGGCACGCTGCATGTTAAATGCAGATGCAAATAGCTTTGGAAGCTTATGGAAGTATGGCTGTTATTTATTGACAAGTAAACCCATTCAAGTGGAGACTGGATTGTATTGTTGGGTTTTAGGGATGGGTAGGGATTATAGGCACAGCTAAGGCCCGTGCAAGGAGCAGGATTTAGCCCTTGCTGGTGCTGACACAACTGAGGGGCTGAGACCTGGCTGGAGCGTAGCAGGGAGCTCAGCCTGAGCCCTGCGTTCCCAGACGGCTGCGAGGGGAAGGTCGTAGTTGCAGGGTGAAGGCAGGAGAAGCAGGATGGGGTCTCCCCCAGGGTGAGAGCTGCTCTTCTGGGGAGATGGGGGGTGCTGAACGACTGGGAAACAGCTCAGCCAACCTCACGGGGGGCTCCGATACACAGGCCCTGGACAGCGGGGACCTGCAGAGCCGAGCGGTGCCGGCAGAGCGTGGTGCTGTTCCGGAGGGCTGGGGTGTGTGCCCACCACCTACAGATGCCTCCGTGCTGGATTTCCCGGGGACAGGGGAGCCCACATGAAGGTGTGTTTGTAGCTGTGAGTTTTGCTGGAAGGAGCCACCCTGCCTGGTGATGCTGATGGTGCTGTGGCATTGGGAGGGTTAAAAGTATCTGCTCTGGCCCCCACTGAAGATCTGGTGGCTGGGGAGAATTCACCATTTGCCTGTGTTTGTCCTTACTGAGGAGGGTTGTGTCACACTTGGCAATGCTTTGAGACTCCCTGCAAAACCCAGCTACACCAGTTAGAGTTTTTTCCGCTGGCTGGCAGCTTTGGGTTGAAATCCCCGGGCCTTTTTAAAGTCCCAGCTCCTCTGGAAAAATGAAACTTTAGTGCAAGCGTCCCTGAAAAGCTCTCAGCCCAGGAACACAAGTGCAAGTGTGGTATCCAGCCCAGGATCAATGCTGGGACCAAATCCTTCCAGCAGAGAGGTGTTTGGAAAGAAGGAGCCAGTGCTTAAGCATAGTCTGATTTTTTTTAAATTTCTTTTTATTTGTGGGATTCCAAGGAAAAAGCTAATTGAATCCCTTTTCTGTGATTAGAGACACCTTGTGAGACTTATCTCTCTCCTTTGATCAATAAGCTAAAGTCTGTCTCAACAGCTGTTTATAGATAAAAGTACATACATATAAAGTATGAGATATTATTCATTTTTAATTAAAATACTTAAAAAGCTGTTTGCATGAGGTTAAGAAAACATTAAAATCCTTTCCTGGGTTATTATTAGCCTAATAATTTGAGCAAAGCCAAAAAGCTTTGCAAACCCGATGTACTTTTTACCATGAAGATGACTGCTGCTCCCAGCACCTGCATCCTGGACACTGACAATAATATAAAGAAAAACAATGCTGCAGCTTTCTCTCTGATCAGCATCTCCTTCCAGCTCCAGGTCCAGCTCAGCCAGGTTAAGCTTTGTGTGCAAAACTGGGGTGTATTTTAGCCTAAACGCAGGCGTGGGCTTTGCAAGTGTCTCAGGACCTTTCTGGCTGAAATGAATTTCTGCTGCTGAGAAAGTCTGTGACAATCTTTAACGGAGCATCTCTCCAGCCTCCTCCTGCCACTCTGGGCATGCTGGAGTCTTCCCAAACAATGACAGCCACCCGCTCCTCCGCACGCTGGCCAGCTAGCTCTGCCTTTAAACAGCGAGAGGGAAGCATTCTGGACTAAAGAAGGAGCTATCCTTTAGTGCACTCTTTAGAAATGGAAATATGCGATTCCCCTGAGTGGTTCCAGTGTAACCAGGAGCAGGGGCCAGGGATGGCTTTTCCCCTCCAGTTTGGAGGGGCTGTGTTGTAGGGGATTCCACCAAAATGATGGTCTGTGGGAAGTGCCTGTGACTCGTCATCCTGCATGCAGCAGGGAAGGGACAGCAGCTTTCCTCCTTAAAGCAGAAAGGCTTCGCTGGGGAAGCAAATGTCTTCAGAGCCGTTTGCTGTTTAGCTCCTGAACAGCACGGGACGGCCAGGCTGCGCGGCAGGATGAGGCTCAGGGAGCAGGGGACGTGTCCTGCTCTGCTCTTTTCAAGCCTGGCCCATTTCAGTGGCAAATCCAACCTTCCCAAATAACCCCGAGTTTGATCCTCTTTTCTCCTGGTTAATTAAAAATCTCACCCATAGGCACCAATGATGTCAGGCCCAGCTCTGGGAGAGCGTTGGGCAGTTGGGGTCATGCAGTACAGGCTGGCAACACCGGGAACCGCAGGTGAGGGTGACTCTGTCCAAGGCCAGGACATCCCCCTGCTTAGGATGGGGGATGTTGCCCAGATCTCCCCAGATCCCTCACCTGATAACCCCAGGCTTGCGCAGTGGGATACGACCCCTGCTCTCCCACCACCCCTCCTTGGTATGGCCCTGCCTTCCTCTAGCCCCATCCTGGAGGATGCTGAGCAGCTCTCCCCAGGGACACCAGCATCTCACCAGCCCACGCAGTAGTCAGGGTCTCATCCTGCCCTGGAGGTGACATGTCCCAAGACCTACCCGGGGCCCTGCACACCCCCAGCACTGTGCCAACAAGGCTGAGGAAGTGAGGGTGGCAAGAACCTCCCTCCTCACCTCCAGCCATCCAAGTGGCCTCCAGCTTGGCTGCAGAAGAGGCCAACAGCGGCTGGCGAGCCACCTCCTCAGCTTTGAGTATCACTTTCAGCTATTCTGAAGGTTAAACGCCTGTTTAGAGCTCCCTATTGAAGGTAGAGCCGGGGGTGCAGCATTGTTCGACGCCCTCCCGCTTTGTCTGGGATGCCCTGAATGGGAAGCGGCCCCCCCAGCCCAGCACCCCGGCAGAAGGGCTCCTGGGGGAGAGGCGCTTCCTCCCGCCCTAATGACATTCAGGCCTCCATCGGTTCAGCTCCCGCTTTCTTTCTGCTGCAGTTTAACCCGGGCACAGAGGCCGGGCTCCATCTTACTGATCTCTGCTTGACACCCAATTACCACATGAATGGGAGAGAAAGGCTGCAAAAGGCTTTAACTCCCACTGACCCTCCTTCCCCTCTGCCTGCTTCCCCCGCTCCCTGTCCTACCCCCTCGCCTTTCTCCGGCGGAGGGAGTTCAAAACTGAGACAGGGGGAAATCAAACAAAGCCCCGAGTGAGGAAACCCATTGTCACCGCCTCCGCGATGGCTCCCCTTTCGCCAGCTATTGTTCCCCTTGAAGTTTGACTTGCTGTGTAGAAGGATGCGAGCAGCTGTTTGCGCATTCCCCTGATGTTTTATTGAAAAATAATTGAATCGTCAGCTCGGAGCTCTCTGATAAAATGTTTCCTCGTACCACTGGGCCCTACCACATTTATAAACTACATTTCCCTGTAAAACGTGATGGCGACCCAGACCGTTTCCTCCAGAATAAGCCCTTGGTGGAGGGATGGAGGCATGTCCCCTCTGCGCTCACAGGGAGAGAAAAAGCGAGCGAACGGCAGGAAAGGGAAAAAGCCAGAACTGAGACAAAAGACATTAAAGCCTCTTTATTGCCAGGCTCAATTTCCAACCTGTTCTTTTGTTTGGCACAGTTGACTTTGCAGGATGGGAGAGGCGGGTGCAGCCGGAGCACCCCGGTCGGCTGCCTCTCGCCCCACGTAACCGGAGTGAGCACCAGAGCTACCTGGGGATGCCTGGTCCTGCCCAGCGCTCTTCCACGCTTGGCACCCACTGAGGGATCTGCCTTGGAAAATTGGGCATAAAAAGAGAAGTTTAGGTTCAGTAAAGCCCAGTGGCACGTCCCTGGGTTTGAAAGAGGAGGCTGTGTTACAGCAAGCTGAACCCAGGGTACACATTCAAGGCAGGAGCCTCGTCTTTATCTCGTTTGGCTTTATGTAGCTGTTTATCAAATACCATCGATGTTTACAGCACTTTAAAAATAACCACGTCAGCATTACGCCTTCTCGAGGTGATTATGTGCTTGCTTTCCCCATCCCCAAGCGTATGCCGGAGAATTTGTGATGCTCCAATGTCAGCACAGGGATGGGACTCGCTCCTCTTCCCAAACACAGTGTCCAGAATAACGTCCCCCGCATCTCAAGTGCTCACTGACTGTATTTCCAGGGCCCTTGTTAACAGTAACCAGTGTTGAATGCTTAAATGAGCCAAACTCATATTTATTTACTGTTCTCTCTCTTTTTAATTTATTTTTGCTTTTCCAGGGAACCACTAACACTAAATCTGTAATATTTTGTTGTATTTCTATAAGTCGGGAATTGAGATTCTTTTAGGAAACAGTTCTATTATTTGGCCTCATAAATGATTTCTGGAAGCAAGAAGAATAGTTTATATAAAACCATAGCTGCAAACACTGATCTGGAGTCCAGATTACCACATCCTCTGTATACAGAGTGCTTCAGTCATTTCTGAAGTGTATAGAAGTAAGATGTTTGTCTAATGCTTCTTTTCTCAGCCAGTTTCCTATGCAATCAGTTCAACATCCTGGGCCATATCTCTGAGATACCCCAAAGCCTCAGGATTTAGAGATAGAGAAAATCTAGCTGGAATTTTTGGATGAAGACCACGGTCAACAGCTTCACATCTCTGCCATCATGTAACCCCAGCAGCGACGGCAGCGTTCATCTGTGCTGAGGACCAGCCTTTCCTGGGGCCCAGCCTGGAGAATGATCTCCTCAGAGAACAAAAGGCCATTACAAACACCACCACCTTCTGCTCTCGGGGTTAGGCAGACCCTGACCCCCGTTAGCATAAACGAAGAGCAATCTGTCTGCGTAAATTTATGTCCCTTACGCATAATGCACCACATACACGCGTATATATTACATTTCTGTGTGCCTGTTTGCACGCATACGTGTGTTTTTTAAATGCAATCACTGCACTGAGCGGAGGGAGGGTTAAAGAGCTGCAGTTTTTCCACCAGCGCTGCCCAGAGCAGCTCCATGTCATGGGGGAGAAGAGCCTGCACCGTTGCACAGCCCAGCTGTCACTGCCATGGCTGCATCCCTTCTCTCTCTGGGGACGGGAGGAGAAAACAACCAGGCAGCAGATGTGAGCCGCCTTGTTTAACGCGATGCTGGAAGGTGCCCGGTGTCGTGAGGAAGCGCTGGCTGGGAGAGGCAGCCCCGAG